>NC_088343.1:36302500-36470000 GCF_036884655.1 Musa acuminata AAA Group | reverse complement strand
AAGTTAATACATCAATTAAGGTTTGACTATAGGAAATATTTCTTTCATAAATAACTCTTAATATAACTTAAAAAAGATATAATACTCTTGGCCTTAGATGATGAAACAATAGTTGAGCGAATGACCTAGTAGAATAGGTGGTGTATAGGGTGGTGGTTGTCGGGGCACATTAACAGTGATCAGTGGTTGATGTTGTTGCTTTGTTTGGTAGTGGTGGTGTTATTGTGATAGTGATCGTGCTGCTACGATGATTGAAGACAAAGAATAAGGGTGGTGGGGAAAAGGAAGGAAAAGGAAAGAATAAATAGGGTGGAGCCTTTCACCCATGGGAACTCTCTCCTCACTTAAATATTTCACATAAGATTCTTAGTAGCTATAAGCTCTGAACTCTCTATTCATTCATTAATTCTAAAATATGAGATTTACAAATAAAAGGATAGATGTCTCTTGGATAAGTACCACATGCATCCTTCGAAAAGAGAAATGGATAGAGATCCATAATAAAAATAAGAGCATACCATTAGATGAGTACCACATATCTCCTTCTAGAGGAGTGGTGAGTAGGGATCCATAAGGTAGGGACAAGAGTACACACTTACATAAATACCGCATGTCCCTTCTAGAAGAGAAAGGGTTAGAGATTCAAAGGATGAAGTCATATGCCCACTCCAAGATCTTCTACCACATACACTTAAAAATGTGTGCATGATATCACCTATGATGATTCAGCTCAAGCCTAAAGCCCAATATAATGTGTTCCATACCCAAATTCTACTATAATCTAATAAAAAATTATATATATATATATATATATATATATATGATAGGTCCTAAATATGCATTTAGGCCTATATGGGTCCGATGTAATTATCCAAAATTTTTCACATCCTCTTAGACCATTGTAATGATATGATGGTATTCTGATCCTCCGTCAGCTCTTTGCTAACTCTAATTTTTGGGAAAGAAAAAAAAAAAGATGGCAAAGGTGGATGAGTGACACGATGTTGATTCAAAGATGTTTACTTTTCTAAAATAATTTAGTGAATCAGTTTAGAGAATCTTGAAAAAAACAATTAGAATAGAATAACAAAACTGAAATTTAAGCCTAAGTTAATTTTCTAAATAAAATAGAACCACCGAAATATGTGGACTAACTGGAAAAATATCATCAGTTCATGGTTAATAATCAACTTTGTAGTTGCTGTTCTATTATATTGACCGAATGGGTCAATATAAGCCATATCAGTGATTAGAGGCCTTTGATGATTAGCTATAGTCGATCCTTTACATGAAAACTAAATAGCGACATTAACGAGCAATAAAATGGCACTTCCTCGATAAGCCATCGCTGCATATTGCTGCGTAAATTCATGCATTCAAGATTCGTTATAAACAAAAATATTGTATACATACGAAAGAGGAATCATATCATCATATTTAGCAGTGAATACACGCTTTCCTTATCATCCTTTTCTGAGGCAGCAGCAGCAGCAGCACATAAGCAAATCCATGCAGATCTCTCCTGTGGCCACCCTCAAACTCTAGCAGAAGAGAAAACCTCACTCGAGTCAGCACAGCACTGCCCATGAGATCCCCTCTTCTCTTCCGTGTTGCCCTCCTCCTTCTCCTCTTCTTCTTCTTCACCTCTCAAGCTGTGGCCCAGAGAAAGCTGCTGCAATTGGAATGGGAGCCGATCAGAGACCTAAACGATCCATCCATCCATCGTTAAGGTCATACACTTCGCAGTGTCGGAGCAGAGCAGGACGCACCGGGGGCTCGCCTACACGCTCATCAGCGCGGAGAGCGGCGAGCAGCTCTCGGGGCCTGAGGGGGCGTACTACCTCATCAAGCTCAAGGTGAAGCCCCAAGACGAAGATGTTGGGATCTTCCAGGCCTCGGTGTATGAGTCTACGACGCAGAACTACTTGCAGCTCATATTCTTCATGCGGCTTTAAGGCTGCGGAGGGAAATGATGGTAGATGATGATGTCCGGTCCGGAAATAACAATGGATAAGGTATACATATCTCTCTGATCCAATGCTACAACAGTGTTATCAGCAGCAGCTAGTTTGAAGGCATTAACATCAATTACATGGCACGATGATCATACATATAGTTTTTGAGGATTTGTAAGGATTATATGCTGAAAGTAGATTAAATATTGGATAAATATAAGAAACAATTGCTTCACAGAAACCAACTAATCATGATTAACTACAATGATATATGTGGATCACTCGTGGTCATTCAATCGTATTTTATGATTGAATTGGAGTATATCATTTGTATGACACTCGTTCATCATTTCAACTTGCATCATAAACTTGGGTTTTTCTCATGTCAAAGTTTAATTGACTTGCACGTAAAAGATGATAGTAAAATATATATATATATATATATATATATATATATATATATTGAATTTTTTTTTCTGACAACTTAAGATCTTAAGTTTTATAATAATCCAATCATATTTTTTAAAAAATATTTAAAATCTATGTTGCTCATCACTCGACGGTGTTATTGATAATCGAGGACAAAGGTCAGGCAACGAGCATGATGGCAAGGTTACAACGCTGTTGGGCATCATGGCCCTATGCTATGTCATATGATGGATTTATTATTCGGTTGTCGACATCAACAGAGGTAATTGAGATTAACTTTTCTCCTCAAATATCTAGCAAGGGAAAGGTAAAATAAAAGAACTTGTCAAATAATCTTGACTGGCTTAGTTTTTTTTTTTTTTTTTACCAAAGTGAATATGCATTTCACTTTGCTCAAAATAAATATGCATTTAACTTTTTGGTAAAAAAAATAGTCAACCATTTATCTTGAATCTTGTAATTAGGTAGGGAAGGACATATGCATGTCACATGCTGCCACCAAAGCTAGCCTCAAACTTAAATCTTATTATTAGAAGCATTGTAGACTTATATAAGGAATTTGAGTTTCCAAATTTCTCATATTTTTAGCAAAAGAAATCATGTCACAAATTGGTTGGCTAAGTGTTTTAAGGTAAACAAATGTTTTTATTGGTGGGTTATTGGAGTTAGATTTATTTTTTGGTTCGCTTTGATGTAAATGGTGATATTTTCGCTCCTTTCAATAAATTTTAATTCTCAAAGAAAAAAAATAATCTCTAACATCATCTCCGTTCAATAAATATTAATTCTTCTTTCTAAAAAAAAAATACTTATCTCAAAATAGTTACTGCCGTGGTTGAAGACGAAAAGATCAAAATTCTATAGGAGTTTGCATTGTTTATGCTTTGACCAAAGTTACCAAATTATCCTTAAAATTTGATAATAATTATATCTCTTTTTTTTAAAAGAATAAATAGTAATAGTGGTTGAGTCCCGAATTTTGATGATAAAATTAATTGATGAGTTTGATGAACTAATATGCTTTTAAAATAAGTGACGTAGAAAATAACTTTATGATAGACCCGAATCACCAAATGATCAAATATCAAGCTAAAGAGTTGAACGTTATGTCGAAAGATTATCATATCAAAATTGGATATTGAGTTGAAGGGTTGATTGACATATTAGATATTAGACTTTGTGTTATAGTTCTAAGCATCATACCATAAGGATTAGATATTGTTGAATCTCGTATTTTGATGATGAAACTACTTGATATATGTTTATGATTTAATCTGCGTTTTGAGTGACGCAGTGACATGGACTTAGCTGGTTTTGCCTAAGTCGTGCGACACCCTCGCGCGTCTGTCCGCAAAGGTCAGCCTCCCCGAAACCTCCCATTGTCCCTTAGGACCAACAAAAGAGAGAATGGGTTAAAGAAAACGCCTCAATCGGGATCCACAAGCAAACATGTCCGAAAAACACTTCATAGACAATGCAAAATACAAACAGACTTTACAAGCTCTGAACGGTGGCACAACAAAGGGTAAAATGGTCCATTACAGACCGAAAAGCTCTCGCACGTGTCCACATGACACAACCTTTATTTACAAGCCTAAAGAGGCCACCAACCCAACTAAAATGGGACTATTAAGCCTTCAGCCGCCCCTTTACATTCTGTATAGGGCATGAACATGCCAAAAGACACGGACACACATAAGCATTACATCCAACATCTTGTTGAGAAGTTTGTCCGTGACATTCTCCCCCACTTATCCCTTCGACGTCCTCGTCGAAGCCTTTGTGAACACTGCAACTCTTCGCCTTTGCTGAGTCTTCAATCTTCTGCTCCAACTGTAATGCGCCTCCTGGCTCCCAGCTGCTCTCCGCTGCTGTTTTTGAGTAGTCGAACCTTTGATCCGCCATGCTGCTTCAACTCGCCAATGACTCTGACTCTGGTGTGGGGTTGGCTGAGTTGTGTTGATCCTCGTTGATTCCTGCGGATCCACCAAATGAAGGACAAGACCATTCTTACTGCGCCAGTTTCTCAAAATTTCCACATGCTGCTTGAACTGGGTGGATGCTTGTTGGAGCTTTAACGAGCATCGCCTCGCAAACTTCTGAAGTTTTGGGTCCTTCCTCCACAAAATCTGCTCATTGACTCTTCTTTCAGTTAGTTGTCACATCCAAGTAGGTTCGCATCACTTCCGCTTTCGATTGGCATTTCGTTGGGAAATGAAGCGGACAATCTACTCTCAGTAGCACTGATCACCGTTGGTGAGGATTTGACAACTATTGTTTTCCATTATCTTCGAAGGGTCTTTGAACTTGTGCAGAGCTCCTCTACTGGATAGATAAGAGAATTGGGGTACTCGGTTTCGCCCATCCTCTTAAGAGTTGAGAAGGCAAAGGTTACTTGACTTCGCCCGCCTCCTCGAGGTTGTACTTCATGCATCGAGCTGGTTACTGGCCTTCGCCTGCTCTTTGCTCACACTTCCGAAGCACATGAAGTGTTTGCACTCCTTGCGTTGAGTTAGCTACTGTGATTCACCTTCTCAATGCCATCGAACTTCTGGAATGCGGGAAGTTTTCGCCCCAACTTGGAGTAATTCTCTGATAGATGAGGTCACCTCTGGGATTGTACCGTCTTCTCCATCAACCCTGCCGCCTACTCCACTGAGTAGCAAAGGTACAGCACCGCGTACTGCTTGCTTCGTTCCTTAGTCGTGCACTCTTGCATGACCCGAAGTCCTTCACTTACGGCTATCTTGATGAGAAACTTGTTGACACCGGTCTTACGAAGTTCTTCGGCCTCTGCCCTTCAGCCTTGTCTCGGTACTTGAAGATTGCCTCTGCATTCTCCACCTCCTCGGCCCCTTTCACGACCAAGTGCTCTCCCTCCGTGAGAGCAAGGGATCAATGACTTTCACGGAAGTCCCGCCTCTGCGGTACCATGGCGCTGCCATGCCCATGGCCCTACTATCCGTCGCCTCGCATCTGCATCCCTTTTCTTCACGATCAGTAGATATGTCTCTATGGCACTCCTCCGAGTCCACCTCCATTCTAACTGATGCTTGATTTTGGGTAGCTAAGTCCCTCTGGACTCGTCGTCGCTTCCTCGCCCCTTTCGACCTCCTGCTTTAACACCTCTGTGTTCTCCAAGCAGTCCGTTTGGTCGATGGAAAGACAGACTGCAACTCCCATGCATGGCCTCTGCCATCACGTTGTAGGGTTTGCACCGATTCTGTTCTCCTTAGCTTCTTTGGTAGCAACGTTCGCTTACTCGGCCTTGTCCTCTGACTTGCCGGGCTCCCTTAAGCGAATATGAGCTCTGGAGCAGTCCAACTCTCCAGCTGCTTCGATTATACCTCTGCATGATCAAGTTCCTCCCATGGAACTCACTGGTACTTGCATTCGAACTTTTCCCTTGGTGGAACCCAGCCCCCATATGCTGATGACCAAGGTTTTCATCCGATGCAAAATTCGATGCACGCACGGAAGACCCGCCTCTACGGTACTATGGCCTTCACTCTTTGAATCCATAGCCCTTCTTGCCGTCGTGTTGTTCACCGAAGTGGAGCTCCCAGTAGCTCCCGATCATACCTCCATATGATCCAGTCCCTCCCGGGACTCTATCGTGTGTATCGCATTGCCACGAACTGTCCCACCACGATCCGCTGCACCATGTCGCCTCCTGGTGACATCTCCATTGCATTCTGATCCTTGTGGAATAAACTCGAATTGTGAACCCTCCATGTGTGGCCTCTGCCAATACATCGCAGGGTCTCTTCCACCTTTGATTTTGTTCACTCCTTTGGCAATCGACCTTCATCCACCCACTCTTGGGTCACCTAGATGAAGCACCGCTCTAGGACAGTCCGTCGCCTAGTAGCTCCCGAAGTCCACCGACTTCACTGTAATTTGTGCACCATTGTCTGGATCCTGGGCCTCTGCACCTACCAGCACAATCTCCGCTGCACACCGCTTCCTTCATAGCAACTCGAATGGCAACACTGTGGCATATTCTTCAAGAGTACCCGCCTCTGCGTCCTCTTGCCCCATGCTAAGGCCTTCTGAACCCAACTTCGCTTCCGCAAATTGAGTCACCTTAGTTCCTCCATCAAATGCTTCTCCGAGATAAGGTGCATGTGCCCCGAAGCTCCCTTCGTCTTTGGCACCATGCAAGATGAGTCTGCTCCGTCAAAATGAAGGACCCATGGAACAACATGATCCTACTATTGCCTCTGCAAGAGTTCATGTCCTTGACCTCTGTCTAAGGAAAGCACTGTGCCTCTGCTCCATGTTCCAACTTCTATGCTGGCTCCCTTCATGCGGCTTGGGTACTTCGCCAAGTTACACCCAAGTTTCTCCGCTCCTCGTTTTTGCATTGAGTCGATGGTGGCCCTCGTGCTCACCATTCCACAGGTCAGCCCTCCCTTGAGTCCGATCTCCACATCGACTCCAAGTGTGCCTTCATTTAAGTTGCTTTAAGTCGCTCCCCCACTTGATCTCGCAATGCATCCACCAATGCATTCTCTCGAGCGAGATCATGCGACAACTCCTTGCTGCTTGCTCGGTCCATTGAGCTTCGTGGAGTTGTTGTTTGTGAGGTACTCCTCCTCAACATGTGAAGTCCGTCTCACATGATTCTCCCTCTGGAGAGCTGAGACTTATCCCTCCTGGATAACTGTCCCGTTGGAGCAACATCTCTCTTCGTTTCGGAGATCACCATCCCCTTGGACTACTCCGATCTGCTGAACAAACTGTGCATTGTTCTGCCTCTTGCAAACGCACTTGCTAGATTGCGCCTCCACGTCAATACAGCCACTGCTGCACCCCTCAAGGCCTAGCAACATGCTGAACTCGTTGCATACTTCAGCCTCCTCCGGACGTATCCTTCGCATGCCGAAGAGAAAGTTTCAATGCTCCATGGCGCTGAGTCTCAACCGCCTTGGGATGGCCACGAACATTCCATCGTCCGCATACAAGCCCATGCATGAGTACCGAATTCTTCGAGTTAGCAATTCCCCTCACCTCTGTGAGCTTTGCACAACTCTTTCGGTCGCTGAGCAACTCATTCCACTTTGCATGGTCTCGACCTTTGCCAAGCGCCTCGCTTGCCTTGAGCACCATCAAGTAAAGTTGTCAACGTTGAGCCGTAGCTCAAACTCAGCCATCCCAACCTTTGTGAGCTCCAAATTCTTCCAAGCTTGCCTGTTCTCGTGGTGCCTCTTGCGCGAAGGGTTGGCCATTCCTCTGAATGCCAAACTCAGATACCCGCTCCTCTGAGTGACTCCTTTTCCCTACATCTCCATGCCCGTTTTCCCCCAAACGGTCGCGCGTGTGCTGACTGCTCTCAACGCAGCCCCGCTAGGTCCCCCACGTTTGCATGCTAAGTGTTTCTATGAGTGCTTGTCCCGCTCTGATACCATATGACACGGACTTAGCTGGTTTTGCCTAATTCGTGCGGCACCCTCGCGCGTCCGTCCGCAAAGGTCAGCCTCCCCGAAACCTCCCATTGTCCCTTAGGACCAACAAAAGAGAGAACGGGTTAAAGAAAACGCCTCAATCGGGATCCACAAGCAAACATGTCCGAAAAACACTTCATAGACAATGCAAAATACAAACAGACTTTACAAGCTCTGAACGGTGGCACAACAAAGGGTAAAATGGTCCATTACAGACCGAAAAGCTCTCGCACGTGTCCACATGACACAACCTTTATTTACAAGCCTAAAGAGGCCACCAACCCAACTAAAATGGGACTATTAAGCCTTCGGCCGACCCTTTACATTCTGTACAGGGCATGAACATGCCAAAAGATACGGACACACATAAGCATTACATCCAACATCTTGTTGAGAAGTTTGTCCGTGACAGCAGGGTGCTTCGATCAGGATGAGACAATTAAAGCAGGAACATCATGTTGTGCCGGAGGAACATGTCAGAAGATTGGACGTCGGGCCGGTGGATCGGTCGACGTATCGACAGAAGGCTTCGGGCCGTGGACTCGGGCATCGGGCCAAGAAGAGCAGGTATTGTGCCAAGGATATCGGAGTTGCGGAGTCAACAGGCCGATTGGGCAATAGGCTGTAGGAAAGGACGATGCGCCGAAGAATCGGACGAAGCGTCGAGGGACTAATGACATGCCGGACAACTTGGTAAATTGCTTAGGATTAATTGTCTCGATCGAAGTTTTGCTTTAATTGTGCAGGATTAACTATGATAATGATGAAGACATAAAGTGAAACAAAGTGTCGGAGTCAAGCGCGAAGGATTTGTTGCAAGTTCGAGAGTTCGACGGAAGTCCGAAGGTTCATCGGGAATGCTACCAGAACTAGCCGAGAATGAGTTGGGAGCTTGCCGAAGGATTTTCGGAAGCTCGCCGGAAGGTTCGTTGGAAGTTCGCGGAGCTCGCCGAGAAAGATCGGAGCTTGCCGAAGAAGCTCGTTGGAACTCGCTAAGATCAAATCCTGAAGTCTAGGAGCTTGCCGGGAGTCCGCAGAATGGTTTCCGAGGTTCATCGGAAGACCGCCGGAAGTTTGCCGGAAGCTCGCCAGAAGAAGTCTTGACTTGCGGACTTTGTAATAGCTTAGAAAATGTCTTTAAAATCATAGTTAGCACATTAATTAGGGTTAGAATTAGGTGTTAATCCTATAACCCAAGTAGGGGCCAATTAGGCCCAAGTTCGGACTGGTTTGGGCCAAGTTTGGAGCCAAACCAAGTGAGCTGAAATAGTGAAAGAGGTGGCACTGCCAGGGTCAGAGGTGGCACCGCCCAGGAGAGGCTCTCCCAACGAAGCTGGGAGGTGCAACCGCCCCAGCCAGGAGGTGCAACCGCCCAGGCTCAGTCTCCGAGCAAGACTGGGCGGTGCAACCTCTTCTGTCAAGAGGTAGCACCGCCAGAGCTCAAGTTTCGAGCTCTGCCAGGCGGTGCAACCTCTCCAATCAGGAGGTGCAACCACCTGAGCTCGGTCTTCGAGCTCTGGCAGAGAGGTGCAACCGCCCCTGACAGAGGTGGCACCGCCCAGAGGCTCAGTCTTCGAGCTCTACCAGGCGGTGCAACCTCTCCAGTCAAGAGGTGCAACCGCCTGATCCCGGAATTCTGGGATTTGACCGTTTTGAGCTCCAAATTTGAACTGGGTTGGGGCCTATAAATACCCCACCCATTCAGCACTGAAAGCACAGAACACACACTCGAAATCTTGCTATCTTTCTGTGTTTCTTAGAGCTCAAAACTGCTAGTTCTCCTCTTTCTATTCTTCAAGTTTGAGTTGTAAAGAGAGGAGAGAAAACTTCTGTAAGGGTTGTCTCCTAAGCCCGTCAAAAGGAGTGAATCTGTAAGAGGGTAGTTGGCCTTCGCCTATTGAAGGAAGGCTTCTAGTTGACGTCGGTGACCTCGTCGGTGGAGGAAGCCAAAAGTGGAGTAGGTCAAGACTGACCGAACCACTCTAAATCTCTAGTTTGCTTTCATTTTGAGCACTTTATCATTACTGCAAACCTCCTACATAGCTACTGCTCTCTGCGCTTTTACGAACAAGTTTCTAAGTTCTGTTCTTTTCAAATCTGCATTCAGACGTAAATCGGTGTTTTCGTACGATCTCTACATTGCGGTTTACACTTACGTTTTGATTCTATTTATAACTGTAAACTGTCTTCTGCGCTTTTACGAACGAGTTTCTTTGTAGTGTACGTTTACGTCTTGATTCTGTTTATAACTGCAAACTGATTTCTGCGAACGAGTTTCTTTGCAGTTTACGTTTACGTCTTGATTCTGTTTATAACTGCAAACTGATTTCTGCGAACAAGTTTCTTTGCAGTTTATGTTTACGTCTTGATTCTGTTTAGACGTAAAACTGTGTTTTAGACGTAAACTACTTTTAAACGTAAAACTACGTTTAGACGTAAAACTGCGTTTAGACGCAAACTGCGTTTAGACGTAAAACTACGTTTAGACGTAAAACTACGTTTAGACGTAAAACTACGTTTAGACGTAAAACTGTGTTTAGACGTAAAACTGCGTTTAGACGCAAACTGCACTGCGCTCAGACGCAATCTGATCTTAGACGTAAACTGCGCTTAGACGCAAACTGCGCTTAAACGCAATCTGCGCTTAGACGCAAACTGCGCTTAGACGCAAACTGCGCTTAGACGCAATCTGAGTTTAGACGTAAACTGCGCTTAGACGCAAACTGCGCTTAAACGCAATCTGAGCTTAGACGCAAACTGCGCTTAGATGCAAACTGCGCTTAGACGCAATCTGCATTTAGACACAAACTGCAAACTGCATAAATTGCGCTTAGATGCAAACTCTATTTAGACATAAACTGCACTTAATCATAAGTAATCTTAGAATTGGCTTTTGCATCAAAATAGTTTTTATCGAACGAACGCAGCTTTCGTTTTTAATCGCTGTAAGATTTTCGCTGCACTAATTCACCCCCCCCTCTTAGTGCTCTCGATCCTAACAGATATTATGTCGAGAGATCAGATATCATGGGAAAATAGACATGCCAAATGAATGAGCAATATATCGAAAGATAGGACCATGTATATAAATGATTAATGAGTTAATGTCTTAATTAAGGTCATTTTGGATCGGTATTGGGTTGAGATAGAGCTCACCTGTTATGAAAGTCATTGGGCTTAAAGTAAGGTCGAATTGGGCCATTAGAATGTCAAACTAATAGCCTAAAACAATCTTGAATAGTGATGCTATTAGGCCTAAGCGGTGGTATTGCTTGAGTTATCTGACAAACACAAACAATACTTTGTCAATTTTTCAGATGGTAGTATCACCTAGGATAGTGGTGGTACTATCTAAAATTTAAATTTTATGATAGTATGACCATCGAAGTTCAAATTTGTGGCTGGTGTCAAAAGTTTTGATAGTAATACTACCGAATATAGTCGATAGTATTGCTTATACCGTAAAATTTTTTGAATTTAAATTTGTGACTCCATTTTGAAATCTTTTAGGAACCATAAATATCTCAGCTTAGTTGGAGTATCTATTTCTAAGTTTGTGAATTACTATAGCTTTCTCTTTGGCCATTATTTGGGTCTCTTCCTCCCTCTTGAGTTTATTCATGATACTAAATTGTAGGAGGTGAGAGTTTATAAAAGAGTGAGTATGAAGGTTCTCTTCCAAGTTTGGAAAAGAAAAAAATATTATAAAGGGTTATTGATCTTTATCCGTCGAAATAATATTAGTAACGAAAATTGATGGCCTTGAAGGAAGAGGAATCGGGAGTAGACATAGGTCAAAAAGACTGAACCACTATAAATCGACTTGCTTCCTTTTCTTATGGATTTTATTTGTGATTGCTCACTTATTAACATTTACACTAACTTGCACTCAATACTTGATTAATTATATTTTTGATATGTATTAGTTTTTGATCAAAATTTAAAATTAATTAAAAATACATAGCACTAACTCAACCTCTCCTCTTAGTGCTATTAAAATCCTAACAATTAGTATCAAAGTCTAGTTCTCTCGTTTGAATTAACATCCAAGAGAGAGTTAATGATATTTGTAGATAACCAAAAGAGTCACTCTATCATACGTCCTTCTATGTTTAATAGAATGACTTACACTTATTGAAAAATTAGAATGAAGATTTTATTGTTTTCTATATATTATGATTTATGAAATATAATTAAATTTGATTTTTAAAAATTTATTAAACTGATAAATGAATAGAATGATCTTGAAAAAAGGATATTTTTCTTAAAGACTAAAGATATTAATATTTTATTTTATGATTTAGATAAAAATAAATTCGACCAAGTTTTTACTTGTGATACTACACATGACATATGACACATACTTGTAGTCACACATTAGGGAATCAATAGAGTAAAAGAATCCAAAATTAATCTTTTAGTTCATAGTTATGAGTTATTTAAAATGAAGTCAAGTGAATCTATTAATGATGTATATATCTGTTTTATGGATGTTGTTAATGAATTAAAATTTTTTAATAAAAATTATACTAATTTTGAATTAATAATCAAAATTGTAAGGTATTTTTTATATAATTAGGATCCAAATATAATTGCGATCTAAGAAGCTAAAGACTTGAACAACCTTTCATTTGAAGAATATATAAGATTTTTAGTAACCTATTAAATAACATGTAAAGCTCATGATAAAGAAGAAGAAAACATTAAAAAAAAAAAAGGGAACAATATTTCTCTCGAATCCAAGCGAAGATTGCTTAGGTGAAAGTGATGATGATGAAGATATAACACTTTTCATAAAAAATTGCAAAAATTATAAAGAAAAATAAGATAAATCTAGTGTAAAGAGAAGGAAAGATTAAAAGTGAGCTCAAGAAAAATACAGTCATATGCTATGAATACGAAAGAGTAAGTATTTCAAAAATAAATACCCACAATTAAAGAAGAAACCATCATCCGAAAAAAGAGAACCCATTCAAAACAATATGGGATAGAAGTAAAAAAACAAATCAACGAAGAAGTAATACATTATACCTTAATAACTTTTGACAATGAGGTGACAAATTTTTTTGAAACCTCTTTATCATATGATAAACTACTTGAAACATTCGTTAATTTATATGATAAACTCAAAAAGATTAATAAAAAATATAGTTTACTCAAAAGGATCATGCCTCACTTGCTAATCAATTTAATGTATTGAAAAATAAGCATGACTATCACAACTTTTATTCCTTGTACTAAATGTGAAAATTTAGAATTATCTTATCTTGAACTTAAATAGGAGTTATTCCAAATATCAATAGATTTGCATACTTTAAAAAAATAAAAAAGGACTTATTTATCATGAAAGAAAAATTAAAAAAATACTTGAAAGATTGAACTCATAGTAATGATATAATAGAATCACTTAAAAAGAAAAATATATTTTTACGATAAACCTTAAAGAAATTTAAAGTAGGAAATGAGTCCCTTGATATAATTCTTACTAAACAAGATAGTGTATTTAGAAAAGAATGAATTTACTTTGTGCATAATAGCAATAATGGTACTCATAAGATCACCAAGTTTGTTAATGGACCAACTTCACATATCTCAATAGCACACACCCCATTTAAATGCATATATAATATTTAAGGAAAATATGATCATTATGTTTACTCATGTTCTTTTAAGGGATATAATCCTTCTAAAATTGTTTGAATTTCTTAGGAATCATTTAAATCCAAAGCCTAAAGGTAATAAAGATAATTCTAACCTTAAAGAACCAAAAGTTAAATGAATATTAATATCAATCTTTTTTTTATTCTAGGTTTATACTCTAAGCCAAAGCTAGAAGTATAAGAGAACACCTTGAAAACGGACACTCAAGACATAATATGATTGAAGATCTTATAATGTTTCAAATATTATTAGCCAAAATAAATGATATATCACTTTTGGTAAAAACTATAAAGGAAAAATCATTAGTATGATTAACACATCCAACTTTATGACATAGAATACTGACATACAAGAATCAATTATGTTGTGTGGAGATTTATGTAAGTGTAAGTTCACAAAAATAATTAACAATACATCATTAAAATATTTATTAGTTCATACAACATAAATAATTTGATTTAAAAAATGACATACACTTGTCATAGACAAATACAACAAATATTCTAGGATCCATTTTTCACTAAATATGAGAACAAATTATTTTATCAATTTTTGTAAATATTTTAAAAGATATTCTACATTGAAAATGTTTCTGGGTATAAAAAGTTGCTAATATTACTTTTGATGGATTTACCCAGCATAATTTCTTTATTTTAAGGATTTTCAAATATATCATACCGTAATGTATTTGAATATTTTATGCTTATGATTGTATTGAAAATTAATATGCTTGATTTTAAGAAATTTATGGTTGTAAAGGGATAATTCATATTTTTGATATATCTATTTTTGTGGCATAAGAATATTTTTGATGATGAAATAAATGATAATTATAATATGAAAAAATTATCTCTCAAAGTCTATGATTTAGTCAGAGTATAGTGTTGAAATAGTATGATGATCATTTTATATTTTGTTTCATATTTTTCTTGTTTCTAATGACAAAAAGGGAAAGGATCTTGAGAATGATTTAATTCACGTCTTGAGTTTCCTTGATGTCTTATTGAGTTGACTATTTTGGTTTCATTGATACCTTACTTATAACTATTGAGTCTTTTGATATATTTCATGAATACTTTAAAAAGTAAATATCATATTTGGATGACCTATTAGTTTGTCTTACTTGAGTTGATTACTTTGGCTTTATTGATATCTTATATGCAATTGTATTTTAGAAAGTAAATATCATATCTAGAAACATATGAAAATGACTTATCACATAATGAAATAAAAGTTAAAAATTTTGAATTATTTGTGTGCTCCTCCTTTTGCTAATGATAAGGGGGAGAAATATGTAAAGACTTATGACTTATGAATCTCTTTTTTATGTTAATGACTTATGTTGGATTTTATGATTTCCCTTACTTATGACTTCTTAATTTTCATGGCTTGTAACTTATGTTTCTTTCAACTTTATGATTTCAAGACTTGTGACTTATGAAAGTCTTTTGTGCTTATAACTTATGTTGGATTATATGACTTACTTTATTCGTGATTTTTCGATGTTCGCTTGTGACTTATGTTTTCTTTTTTATTTTATGATTTCAATAACTTATGAATTATGACTTATGTTTCTCTTGAATTTATGATGCTTATAGCTTGTGATTCATGACTTATCTCTCAAATTTTGATATTCATGACTTATAACTTTTATGAATTCATAATCGTCATATTTTGAATTTATCTTTGATAATTTAATATTAAAATCCTTCATATACCATGATATCAGATTAATTTTTATTTTCATACAATTGGATCACTTATATACTCCCTTTTATTTGCTTATGACAAGAGGAGAGAAGATATATGACTAAATGTAATAAAGAGCAAATAAAAAATACTTGTAAAATATTTACTTAATACAATTTGAGACTCATGATGCCATCAAATTAAATCTCATATTTTTATGGTATATAAACAAGTAGAATCTTGTTAAAACCTATCATAATACTATAATATCATAATTTTTAAGTTTTAAATTATCATGATTCTTGTAAAGTTATATTTCAACTTGATATATTTTGATACTCATGATGCAATTGTATACTTATGGTATATATATAGGGGGAATTTTGCTAAGTCTCTAACGTTATTTTATTATCAAAAGGAAAAAATTATTGAATTTTAGATTTTGATAATGGAATTAATTGATAAGTTTGATGAACTAATATGCTTTCGAGATAAGTAATGCAGGAAATATTTTGATCATGACATAGGCCACTAAATAGCCAAATATCAAATTAAAGAGTAAAATATTATGTCGGGAGGTTATCATGTCGGAATTGAATATTAAGTCAGAAGATTGGTCAACGTGGCAAAGATATGACTTCATGCTATAGGTTCAAGCATCATGTTAGAAAGATCGGATATTGCATCAGGAGATCGGATATTATGGGAAAGTCAACATGCTAGAGGAATACACGATATACGAATGATACGAAGTGCGAGAAGATCAATCGATATGCTGAAAGAATAGATAACGTGTCAAAACCTTTAAAGATATGTTGGATGAATGGTTGATAAGTTAAGATCTTAATTAAGGTTATTTTGGATCGGTATTAGGCTAAAATAGAGCTCACTTATTATGAAAGTCATTAGGCTTAAAGTAAAGTCGAATTAGGATTGTTAGAATACCAAATTAATGGTCTAAACCAAGCCTAGGTAGTGATATAGCCAAGCTCAAATGGTAGTTAACCTTTTCGACGACAGTATTGCTTAGGGTGATAGTAGTAGTATCGCTTATGACGATGGTAGTATCATCGAAAATTTATAATGGTAAGACCATTGGAGTCTAGATTTGCAGCTCTTGTCAAAAGTTGTGATGATATGATGTAATCAATAGTATCATTCATACCTCAAAATTTTGAATACTTAAATTTTTTGCTCTATTTTATAGCCTTTTGAGGTCTACAAATACTTCACTCAAGCTTGGTTGATAGAGCATTTATTTTCAAGTTTGTAAAGTATTGTAGCTTTCTCTTTGAACATTATTTGAGACTCTTCCCCCCTCTTGAGTTTAATTATGATACTAAGTTATAGAATATGAGAAGTCTCTTGTAATAGAGTGAGTGTGAAAATTCTCTCTTAAGTTAAAAAAAAATGTATTGTAAAGGCTTGTTTATCTTAATTTATTAGAAATAAAATCAGTAGTGAAAACTGATGATCGACGGAAAATGAATCGAGAGTGAGTGTTGGTCGTAAATATCATACCATTGTAAATAGGTTTACATTCTTTTTCTTACTTATAAATTTTATTCATGATTGTTTACTTATGATCATTCACTTTGACTTATATTTAATAAGTGATTAATCATATATTTGATACATATTATTTTTAGATTAAATTTAAAAATATTAAAAATATTACAGCAGCAATTCGCTCTTTCTCTTACTACCATTAATCTTCTAATAATGATGACCCATAAATTGTCGAATACAAGCTGAAAGTAAACTATCCATGTTCAATATTTGATAAGCTATTTCTAGCTCACGATTCTTCTAAAATTTCAGTGAAAATGACAATTGTAGTTTTAAAGATGGGGTAAAGGTAAAACATTTGTGATTAGATAAAAAAGAAAAAAGAAAAAAAAAGTCTATATGAGTGTTTCTTAAACTAAAAATAAATAGATATTAAAATTCTTTATTGCTTTAGACTTTCATGATTTTATGTTTTGAAGAGATGCACAGTCCATGTATATACTACTTTGGTCATGATCGTGATATTGACATTTTGGTTTTCTTTTATTAGGACACAGATATGCGTCGATCATTGTGATCACATCGAGCACTACGGGCACTAAAAATATTTTATATATTTTTATATCAATTATTACAGTTTTGAAAGTGTAGTGGTAAGTAAGGGTGACAACATATTCAAGATTAAAAGGGTGTGGGCCCAACCATGTTTGTGACTCAAGATGGACTGGTATGGGAGTGGGGCCCGTCCTTGGAGTGCGGCTCAAGATGGTCCAAATCATTAGCTAGTTAGGCTCGCGTTAGACTTGTGGTTGACTTGATTCGAGTTAGGCTCGGGTCGAACTCTCCATACATACACACAAACAAGGAAAATTCTCGCTAAAATAACACAATGGTTAAGCAGAAAATTAACCGAGGAAAATTAAAGGAAAAAAAAGGGAAAAAAGCACAAGAGGCCATCCAATTTCTCTGTTCCAACAAATAAATTAATATGTGGCTACAAAACAGATATCCAACTAATGCCGTACATAACAAGCCTCGGCATCATCTACACTACCTGGTGTTGCCTCACACCATATCCATTTGCACCATTAACGCCATGGTGGGACTTCTCCGAGCTCCTCGACCTCCGCCTTAGAACTATAGGCCATGTCACAGCTTCCAGAACCAGTGCGACGCCGCCGAGCGTCGCGATGACACCGATGTAGGCGTGCTTCCACTTCTTTGCAGGATCCAAGATGTCAAATCCTTCGAATATGTTCACAATACTCAAGATTATGATGCAGTATCCAACCGAGTGGTGGTACACATTCCAGTATATCCTGTACTTGTGCTCCTTGTTCGGCCTCAGAAGCAATGCAAACACCTGCGCAACCAAACGATCTTGAGTTGCAAAGAGATCTACGGTGTAACTGTTTAACGAGAGGATTGATCACCTGTACTGTTGCGAGGCAGAAGAGGGCAATTGCGATGTCTCTGTGCTTGTGGTACGTGATTCCAACGGACTCGCTGCCGAGCTTGAGGCCAAGGCCCCATCCTGAGATCCCAATTATGTATGCCGAGCATTGGCAAGCAACATGGAGATAGAACCAGGCAGGGTCTGCTGCTTTGAACACCTTCACGTGCCTCGCCATGATGGCTCCAATGGGCATCAGAATTCCCCAGCCGATTGCATTCAACACGCCGTGGATCTGCAATCCGATCCAAGTGCATGACATATTCATGATACAGAGAACGATCATAAATGAATTGCTCAAAAGATCCGACAAATTAGCTGTGCAACTTACGTTCTTGCGGCGCAGCCTCGAATTGCCTCCGGCGGAACCCGCCTCGCCGGAGAGGAAATCCAGGTTGTTCTTAGACAACAAGTTGTCGCCGGCCGGGTGGCCGTTGGGCACGCCGTTCTGCAATTGCGTCGACGCCTGCCACGCCGTGTTCAGCTTCGTGCTGTTGTTGGGTAGCTCCAGCGTGGCGAAGATGGTGTAGTACCCGTTCGCGTACTCCGCCTGCTTGCTGTACACCGGGAAGCTCAGGTTCTCGTCCTTCACGTCGCTCGCGTCCACGTTGTAGCCAGAGAACTTGGTGGTGTACACCGTGACGGCGCCGTTGGAGCCCGGAAAGGCGAGGAAGGCGTTGGCTCCGATCATGCCGCTGCCGGTGGGATTGACGGCCCACGCGACCCAGCCGGAGGAGGACTCCGGCGCGCGGTAGGCGACGTCTACCGTTCCATTGGAAGAGTGGTAGTTCCAGTGGAGGGAGGCACCAAGGTAGGGGAGGGAGTTGCAGGAGGAGTAGAGCCTGTTGCCGGAGAAGGTCTGGCTCACACAGCTCTGGGCTGTCGAATAGTGCAGCAGAGACAAGAAGAGGCACAGGGAGATGATGGCTGGCTTCATGGTTGGAGCTCAATTGCTTCTGCTTTCTGTTGATGTGTTGCAGTGGGCTGCTTGTGGAACGGGGAAAGAGGAGGTTGGAGTGTTTATATAAAGGATAAGGAAGAAGGAAAAGGGTGAGGGGAGGTGGGGGTTGTTGGGTAGTGTAGAAGTTTCTTGCTTCCACTACATGTTTTCTATATTCATGTTAGGGTATTAATGGTGGATGCATGCGATTGGTCCCACGATAGTGGAAGATTATATGAAGTAATAAATCAATGTAATTGCCTGTGCACCTCTCTCTCTCTCTCTCTCTCTGTACTTTTTCTTTATCCTGCTCTAAAACCTACCTCATTGAACAAGTATGAGGATCGAGTCATGTATAGCTGCAACCTCCATGGCCTACCCATTCAAAGCTGGTGCAGTAAGCAGGCAGGCAAACGCCAAGTGAAAGCTGATGAAGAACAGTAACAAATCTAATCCAACAAAAAATACTATATTATCACTGTTTTTCTTCTTTCTTTGTTGCTTTCCCAATCTCTTTTGATCAGTGCTGCTTCTGAAGCTTATTCAAAGTTCTGGATAACTTTTCGTACTGTGTTCTCATACTTGGAAATCTATAAGAACAGTTGATGTTTTCAACAGGTCACTGTTTCGCCTACCCACACTTTGCCATCGCGTGTTGTTCTCCACTTGCCATCGCCAACCCTGCACTTAAGGATTTGACCTAATCTCCCATAAATTGAAAGCGTCCTAAGTCACGACAACCGTTAGACGAGAATTCGACGGTGATGGGGGCTTTGCTACAAACATGCTTCCAAGAGTAGGTCAACAACCCCACCACAGAAAAGACACGCCTGCCACGAAGCATCGGGGGCGTGAGTCCTGCACTCGCCTAAGGCATGGGATTCGTCCTCCCCAGTGGGGTCCAATTGCTTAGCCGATCAATAAATACCAAATTGATAGGGTTTTAACCTCAATTATATTAAACTATTAATGCTTATCTAAAAAGGAGGTTTAAGATCGAACTGGTTGAACCAGCAGATGACAACATGAAGAAGAGTGGACTGACTTAGCCCATGCATGCTACAACGTTCTACATGGATGTGGTAATTGAAGGCGGCTAACTTGGAGCAAGTCAAACCAGATAGTCCAAGCCTACACTTTCACAAGCACTTGGTCCAACCTTTGTTGCATGTAATCTTAGTAAATGCATGCTGGCTAAGTCGACTAAACCAACGAGGTGTTGGATGAGAACATCTAAATTTGTTTCCATTTCATTCTCATCTTTGAATGAATAAGTTCCACGTGCTAGTGTTCCATGTTGAATCATCTCAAGTCCATTCGCTTACGATGTAGTTGACTTTTTCATAGTTGATAAGATTTGTCTAGGATCCAACTTGGTCTCCCTAGACCCATTAAGCATCAAGTGATCTAAACATCATGTGCAATAGATGAAGTTTGAGCTGGTTCTATAGACATGTGGTCTAATAATAGTTTGAAGGTCAACTTTTATTCCTTGAAACTTACGAATTGAATTTTCTAGATTTTTGGGACTATAAACAAACTTCAAAGTAAAAAAGATAAAAGATATATACATAAAGCTAAGAATGACATAATTATGGATTCATTAATCTTATACAAGAACTAAAATGCAATTTGAACTATGTTATAGTCAGTATGAGCCTATGGCATTCACATGTCTAAGGTGACAATTGACAACCTACCAAAATAAAATTAAGGAATTATTGAGTACACAACTTAAAGAAATACATTTAAGCTATATATATATATATATATATATATATAAAGTGTTACTTTGGATTGCTTTTGTATGCATATGTTTTGTTTTATTTATTTTTTATTTTTACATTCTTCTTGTTTCTTCTCAAATTTGTTTCTAGTTTTCCAATTCAGCAAATGTCATTAATTATTTGCAGTCAACACATGTGATGTTTACTTCAATACCTAGCCTAAATTGGATATGGTGTGGGTCCAATATTTCGTGAGAAGGAACACTGGAAATACTTGTTATGATCTGTGTTCTTGAAGATGTCATCCAAAGCATGGAAGTTGACCCAGCAATGGTTGCTTGCAGATGTTTTTGACTCCATGTTCTTTGCTGAAAATGAAATGTGGTGCAGCAATAGGTGTAAGACGAGTCTTAAGAAATGTCTAATCGAACCATGAGCAACAAAAAGGTTGTATTTAAGAGACAATTAAAGTTCATTACCTTCAACCAAGCAATCAGGCATCAACCATGCCAATGGGTCTCACACGCATATAAATAAAACTAATTACATATTAATATCTATAATTAGTCTCTTTTAGTATCTTCATTCTTATGCTTTCAAAAGTTATATTGAAATCCTAGTACTTACGAAAGTGAAACATTAAGATCTCTATATAAAGTTAAAAAGATAATTTCATAAGTTTAAAAATTTGAAGCAATGAATTAAATATTTTACTTGAATCTTAATATAATTTTTGAAAATATAAAGACTGAGATACTAAAAATAACTAATCATGAATGATAATATGTAATTAGATTATATAAACACCCTCAATCTTCGATTTTTAAAATAATTCGACTAAACATTAAATTTTCATCTCATCTATATGTCCCATGTTTAAAGGACTCCAATCAAAAATAATTTTCTGTATCCCACTCATATGTACCTCATGCTTGAAATCCAACAAAATATTGGCTCATAGAACATGCCTAACAATATATCTATTTCAGAAAAAAACCAGTAAACTGATGAAGTCAATTATAATTTGATCCAACATTCTATCCGAATCATCAATAAGCATGTTTGAGACATTATGATGCTCAGAAACCTCAGGAATATGATGAGATCATGCATAAAGACATTAGCAGTTAATGCGGAAATGACGCAGGCCATATAGCATCCTAGATTAGGTAAAGAAGCTGTGTTGAAATCTCGTGTCCTCGAAAAGAGAGTTGCTTAACTTCAATACCTACTACCACCATTGCGGCAGTCCATTTGCCTGCCTTTTACTTGTTCTTATCATAACAAGAAAAAGCCGAAAGTGTAGGTTTTAAGAAACCTTAGGAATCACTAACCCTGCACCAGCTACTACTACTATCACTTTCATGATCGTTCTACTCCTCTACACCCGAGTGCTTCTTCCATACTCCTCTTATGAGAGCTGTAAGGTGGCCATTTCTGCAGCAAAGATGACTCAGAAGGACGATTAGAAATACCAACTCTATCAGCGATAGTTGCACAAAAAAACAATGTTTCCATTTCATCAACAGCAGTAATTACTTGACGAACACACAGAATATCTTCATCAAATCGAAAAAAAGGCAAAATAACTATAAACATATTGCTACTGACCATTTTCCTCCTTATAAAAGCTACAGACATTGTGTGAGAGCAATTTCTGTATTTGCTGGTAAGATGGTTATTGTTCACCTTGCCTGCTTATACTGGAAGGACAAAAGATATAACCTGTTGGCCAATCTCAATTACTCCCCCTTTTTGTGGCTAATCAACCATAATGTCGTCCAAAATTCATTGAAATACCACAATATAGATAGTTCACATATCAAATTGGCTGGTTTCAATTGTATTATTGTCATGATAATGATGATATAAGTTGCATAACATTAATAATCAAACAAAATAGTTTTATTAGTCACATTGGAGGAGGTTACCTCAAAATTCTTTCGTTGTCTACTCTATATATAGGCCTACAGCTATCGATTAAGGCATAGACATCCATGAAGTTCCATAAGACAGATTATAAGACACCAATTATTCTTGAGTGTTCTTCATCCAAAAGCTTGTTCTTGGACAACTATAGTCGGAGGTAATTTTATATTACACTAAATATTCAACGAATTATTTTGCTAATATTAATGATATCAATAGACTATAAGACATCACTTATTCTTAAGTGCATCATCCAATTATTCTTGAGTACATATACAATAGACCATAGGAGACCAATTGTTCTTGAGTGTATTATCTAAGAAATCTAGTGTTCTTTATTCAAAAGCTTGTTCTTGGACAACTACGACGAGAGGTAATTTTTTATTCTGCTACATATTCAACAAATTATTTTACTAATATGATATCAATAGACTATCAGACACCAATTATTCTTGAGTACATATACAATAGACTATAAAACACTTGAGTGTATTACCTAAGAAATCTAGTGTTCTTCATCCAAAAGCTTGTTCTTAAACAACTATAGTTAGAGGTAATTTTATATTCCGCTACATAAATGGTATCAAAGCTTGTGACAACTAGGGCTGGATCTTGCTAATATTAATGGTATCAAAGCCACGCTTCATCTATATTATTCAAAACATAAAGTGTAAATGTTGATGTATTTCTTTGATAGAATCAATTTATTTGATTTAATCATAAATTGTATTCTAACCAGTAAAAAAGTTCTCTTATTTAATAATTATATAATGAGTTTATTGGTTTTGTCAAGATAAAACAAAATATATGAAATGTATTATGAAATATGTTGATCATTGTTGAAATCGTTAAGTGATTTTGAGCATATAAATTAAAAGGATTCAAGCCTTGGATTATTTTAGTTGACATTGTTTTTCTTTTGCACATTTAGTGGATTTTTATAACTTGTAATTGACAAGTCTTTTTGAACATATTAAATTGTGCTTTGTTACTATGTTAAGACTATTTTAAAATGATTATGTGACTTGTTGTACATGTATGTTCTTTATATGATTTTAGTTATTTCTTAAATTATATTTGTATCAATATAAGGTTTCAATATTTGTAACTTAGGAGTAGCCACCACATCCTAACTCATAAGATACTATTAATTGATGATAGTCATATTTATGATAAAATAATTTTTAAGATGGCTATAAAAGGGACAAATGACATCAAGTAAGATTCTAATTGACTTGTGAAGGGTAAACACTTGGCCCTCCAAGGAGGATCTTTCATGAATTAATTGGAATAAGATGATATTTTGAGTATTAATTTTTCTAGATTTACAGGTATCCAAAATTATTTTGGTGCTCTTGTTATCAATCTTATTAATTAAATAATTAAAGCTTGATATAAATATAATGCGATGCACCTCTACCCGCAAGAATGTTAGAATCTACATTGATATGAATTATTTATTTTATAGCATAAAATTGATTATTTTTCTTGGTTTTGTAGTTTTTTTTTCTACTCTAATTAATAATGTTCGTAGTTTTAAGTGATGATATTTTTTGAAAGAAAAAGTTTTAACTTTTAGGGTGCATGGATCTTGACTTAGCATTCTGTGTAGATGAACCATCTATTCTCACCGAATCAAAAACGTCACTTAAGAAAATAACATATGAGTGGTGTGAGCGATCCAATCGCTTAAGTATAATTCTCATTAGATCTTATGTTAGTAAAAGCATTCGGGATTATATTCTTGAGTGTAACAAGGTCAAAGAACTTATAAAAACTATCAAAGTATAATTTATAACTTCTGATAAGGACTTGTTAGTATCTTAATAAAACTATCAAAGAATAATTTATGACATTAATAAGAGCCTTGTTAATACTTCAAACATATGTGAGTACATATGTTATGTGAGTACAAATGTACTCACATAAAGTATAATAATTCTAAAGATTATGTGAGTATATAATACAAATGAGGGATATTAACGCCAACTTAAGTCCTTGAAAATTGAGAGATCTAAATCTTTTCTAATCTATTTCATATTGAATTCAGATGGGGATATAAAGAGGAATAACCTTTGTATATGAACAAATACTAGAAGATCATAATACGTAGCGGAATTAAATAGAAACACAATCAAATAGAACACCAAGATATACGTGAAAAACCTCTTCAATGTGAAGGGTAAAAATGACAGGGCAAACTAGAGATAATCTACTATGAGAATAATGAATATACAAATCTCAATCTCTTGCCCTAAACCCTAGCAACAACCACAAGAGAATAACTTGGATACAAGGATCACGTCACTGCCCACAATATCTAAAACCTCCCCAATTAATCACAGCAAGAGTCTACTGTAGATTTGATCTAACCTGAGATGAGAACACTACTAGATGATTGAGAACAGTCTCTCTGCATTGTCCTTGTCTTCTTCCCTTTCTTTCTCTTCCTTTTTTGCCTTGTTCTCCTTCTTCTCTTTGGAATCCCGTGGCCCTCAAGATCTGCCTCATTGTTGCCTTTTTATAACATTTTTCTGCTTCTAAAATGCAGCCACCACACCCCCCTAATTTTAATTAGGGTTAGGTTAAGAGGGGGTGTGGGCTGTGGGCTGCCCTAGCCCACATGGGCTGAATATGGACTATCAGCCCAACAACCTCCCCCTTCAGCCCATAAAGGAGGCTGTCTCATGACTCCTCAATGTGAAGCCATGCCGACCAACTGTCGGCATATCTTCTGTCTTTCTTTTGGTAAGGTCTTCGTCAACATGTCTGCTCCGTTGTCATCTGTATGAATTTTCTGAAGCTGCAACTGCTTCTCTTCAAATATATTTCGAATCCAGTGATATCTGACATCTATATGCTTTATTTTGGAATGAAACATTGGGTTCTTACACAAATGGATGACACTCTGGCTATCACAATGCACCACATAATTTTCCTGTTTCAGCCCCAATTCTTGTAAGAATTCTTTCATCCATAACATTTCTTTGCATACCTCTGTAGCAGTAATATATTCTGCTTCTGTGGTAGAGAGAGCAAAATACCTTTGCAACCTGGATTGCCATGACACAGCTCCCCCTGCAAAAGTAAGTACATAACCTAAAGTAGACTTTCTCGTATTTATATCTCTTGCCATATCTGCATCTGTGTAACATGTCAACACATGTGGTCCACCTCCAAAGCTTAAACAAACCTTAGAGCTCCCTCTGAAATATCTAAAAATCCACTTTACTACTGCCTAGTGCTCTTTGCCTGGATTTGCAAGAAATCTGCTAGTAACACCCACTGCATATGCGATGTTCGGCCTCGTACATACCATTGCATACATTAAACTTCCAACTGCTGAAGCATAAGGAACCTTTGCATTTTCTCCTTCTCCTTATCACTTGACGGACTCTGTTCTGAGCACAACTTGAAGTGACCTGCAAGAGGAGAACCAATTGGTTTTGCATTGCTCATACTGAATCTTTCTAATACCTTCTCGATGTATTTCTCCTGTGATAACCAAATCTTCTTTTTTTTCCTATCACGGGAAATTTGCATGCCTAGTATTTGCTTTGCTGGCCCCATGTCCTTCATTGCAAAAGACTCACTCAGTTCCTTCTTCAACCTGTCAATTTTAGACATATCTTTCCCAAGAATAAGCATGTCATCAACATAAAGTAAGAGAATAATAAAATCCTCACCAAACCATTTGATGTACACACAATGATCTGAAGTCGTTCTTTTGTATCCATTTTCTATCATAAATGAATCAAACTTTCTGTACCACTGTCTTGGAGCTTGCTTTAGCCCATACAAGCTCTTCTTCAACTTGCAGACAAAATTATCTTTACCTTTGACTTTGAAGCCTTCTAGTTGCTCCATATAAATTTCCTCCTCCAAATCACCATGAAAGAAAGCTGTCTTCACATCTAATTGCTCAACTCCAAGTCCTGGCTAGCAGTAATACCAAGAGCAACACGAATAGAAGACATTTTAATAACAGGAGAGAAAATCTCTTCAAAGTCAATACATTTCTTTTGACCAAAGTCTTTCACAACCAATCTAGCTTTGTACTTTGGTTGAGAACAATATTCTTGAGTCTTCAACCTAAAAACCCACTTGTTCTTCAAGGCCTTCATTTCATTTGGTAGCAGCATCAAATTATAAGTGTGGTTCTTCTGAAGAGCATTCATTTCTTCCTATATAGCAACTAACCACTTCTCTTTCTGCTCACTTTAAACTACTTCCTGGTAACTCTCTGGTTTACCTGCATCAGTAAGCATCACATACTCATCTGTAGAGTATCTTCTGGAAGGTTGACGTTGTCTAGAAGATTTTCTCAACTGAGGTTCTGTTTGAACTTGCTCTCCTACTTCTTCTTGCTCAACATGTCCTGCAGGTAGATCAACATCAGGCTCTACACTATCTTCCTGTACATCTCCCCCATCACCATGATATACTGGAGGAATAACTGGGTCACAATCTGCTAATCCTTCTGTAGAAGTCTTGGCCTGTGTCTTCTTCTTCAAATCTTCAAAGGTTTGATTCTCAAAGAAGACTACATCTCTACTTCTGAATACCTTCTGCTTTTCTGGATCCCAAAGCCTGTAACCAAAATGATCATGTGAGTAACCAAGAAAAATACATTCTTTAGACTTACCATCCAGCTTGGACCTCTCATTGTCTGGAATATGTGCAAATGCGCGACAACCAAATACTCTCAAATGCTTGTAGGAAACATCTTTCTCTGACCATACATGCTCTGCAACATCACCATCTAGGGTTGTACATGGTGATAAAGTTGATCACATCAACTGCAGTCTTCAAAGCCTCATCCCAAAACCTTTTGGGTAGCTTGGCCTGTGAAAGCATACATCTAATTTTTTCCATGATGGTGCGGTTCATCCTCTCTGCAATTGCATTATGCTGAGGTGTACCAGGAACTGTCATCTCATGTTGGATCCCATGTGACCTGCAATAGTCATTAAACAATCTTGTATACTCACCACCATTATCTGATCTTATGCATTTCAATTTCCTTTCTATCTCCCTTTCAACCCTGGCATGAAACTCTTTGAAGACATTAATAACCTGATCTTTGGTCTTCAAAGCATAGACCCAAACTTTCCTGGAAAAATCATCTATAAAAGTGATAAAATAAAGTGCACCACTTATATCAAGAACATCAACAGATCCACCAAGAGTTTTTGTCCTCAAAGGACCACATACATCTATATAAACACGGTCTAAAGCATGTATTTTTCTAGACAAAGCAGCACTAGCAAATGAAACTCTATGTTGTTTACCAGCCAAACAATCAATTCAAGGGTTCAGATGTATACCTCTGAGATCTGGCAATACCTTTCTCTTGGAAAGAGCTTGCAGCCCCTTCTCGCTCATGTGTCCCAATCGCCTATGCCACAACTCCATACTGAAGTCTTTCTCTATAACATTTAATTGCTCACCATAAGCTTTAGTCTGCAACCTGTACAAAGTATGACATTTATTTTCACTAGCTATAACAAGAGAACCCTTACTGAGCTTCCATTGCCCTCTGTGAAATCTACTTTCATAGTCTTCATCATCTAGTCTTCCAACTGAAATTAAATTCAGCCTCAAGTCAATCACATGCCTCACATCCTTAAGTACCAACTTGCAGCCAAGGTTGGTCTTTAAATGGATATCACCCATGCCAATGATGTCTACTGTGTCATAGTTGCCCATCTTGACAACACCAAAGTTTCCAGATCTGTATATAGCAAAAAACTCCCTCCGTGGTGTAGCATGATAAGAAGCACTTGTGTCAATCACCCACTCAAGATCCTGACACACATAAGAAAAAATATCATCAGAATGAGACAAAATCAAATAATCACCACCCTGCATTGTAGCTGTAGTATTATCCTTTGACTCTGTAGACTCCACTTCTTTTTCCTTTTTCTTGTTCTTCTTAGGTTGCTTATATTGGTTCTTGTAATATCCTTTCTCACCACAGTTATAGCAAACAATATCTTTTCTTGATCTTGACTTGCTCCTACCCATACGTGAACTGCTTCTAGACTTTGACCTTCCTCTGTTCTCTGAGATAAGTACCTGTGAATCATTCTGAGATGTTGCTGAACTCTTTCTTCTCAACTTCTCATTTAACAAATTGCTTATTACTTGACTCATAGTGACAATACCATCTGGCGCAGAATTACTAAGGGAAACCACAAGTGTCTCCCAACTTTCTGGTAATGAACTGAGAAGTAACAATGCCTGCAACTCATTATCAAGAGACATTTTCATAGAGGATAACTGGTTAGTAATACTCTGCATTTCATTCAAATGCTCAGCAATAGAAGCACCATCTCTATATTTTAGGTTCACAAGTTTTCTGATCAAAAAAGCTTTATTGCTAGCTGTTTTTCTTTCGTAGAGACTTTCCAATTTTTTCCAAAGAGAATATACAGAAATTTCAATAGAAACATGGTGAAAGACACTATCATCAAGCCACTGTCTAATAAACCAAATTGTTTTTCAATCTAACCTCTTCCACTCATCATCTGTCATAGTTGTAGGTTTTGTACTCTCCCCCTGCAAAGGTCCATACAAATCTTTGCAATACAAAAGATCTTCCATTCTTGATTTCCATATCATCCAATTATTTCCATTCAAACTAATCATGCGAGAAATATTACTGACCTCCATGTTCAAATACAAAAATTAAATCACCAAAACCCCGCTCTGATATTAGTTGATGGGGATATAAAGAGGAATAACCTTTGTATATGAACAAATACTAGAAGACCATAATACACAGCGGAATTAAATAGAAACACAATCAAACAGAACACCAAGATATACGTGGAAAACCCCTTCAATGTGAAGGGTAAAAACCACAGGGCAAACTAGAGATAATCCACTATGAGAATAATGAATATACAAATCTCAATCTCTTACCTTAAACCCTAGCAACAACCACAAAAGAATAACTGGGATACAAGGATCACGTCACTGCCCACAATATCTAAAACCTCCCTAAGTAATCACAGCAAGAGTCTACTGTAGATTTGATCTAACCTGAGATGAGAACATTGCTAGATGATTGAGAACAGTCTCTCTACGTTGTCCTTGTCTTCTTCCTTTTCTTTCTCTTCCTTTTCTGCCTTGTTCTCCTTCTTCTCTTTGGAATCCCGTGGCCCTCAAGATCTGCCTCGTTACTGTGTTTTTATAACTTTTTTCTACTTCTAAAACGCAGCCACCACACCCCTCTAATCTTAATTAGGGTTAGGTTAAGAGGGGGTGTGGGCTGCCCTAGTTCAGATGGGCTGAATATAGGCTATCAACCTAACATTACAAAACTTTGCTCATTTAAAATTTTCTATAGCACAGATTAAGAAAAATGGCCGGTTAATAAACTTTTGACTCATTGTGTACAAAGATAGTGCTGAGAAACATGATAGATTGAAATATGAGAAGTTTGCTGAAAAAATAAAGATGGTGCTCTTCTAGCAACTCACAAGAAGAGCTATAAGTGAGAAGAAAAAGTATCTACAAAGAAAAGAAAAATAAAAAAAATTATAGTATAAGGTAATAAAGTTCATTGTTTCTTTTGCAAGAAGGGACATAAAAAGGGAATGTCAAAAGCATAAAATTTGACTTAAAAAAGATCTATATATCTCTTACTAGTACTCTTGATAATATTTAGTGGATTCATCAATCTATACTATAAAAAATAATACAAGCTTTCTGGATCCAAGTAAGCTGAATCAAAATGAATAAAGCATCTATTTTGGTAATAGGATATGCTCGAAAGTCATAAGAATCTTTAGACTCATTTTAAAAATAAATATATTTTAATCATAAAAATACTATTTATATTTCAATATTTATGCAAGTAGGTTTTTCTTTTCATCTTGAGAATTCTATGCTTAGTATTTCACAAAATAAAAGAGTTATTGGAACTAGATTTTTAGTTGTTGGTTTCTTTAAATTTGATTATAATTCAAAATTTGAGCTTAACCAGTTTACTATGTATTATCAAAATAATAGACTTAAACATGGTATTATGAATGAGCATTCCTTTATTTTATGACATAGTAGATTATGTCATATCTCCATGAAAATAGTAAAGAGATTTGTAAATGATGAAATTCCAGAAACTCTAAAATTTATTAATTTTGAAATTTGTATGGATTAAATAAAAAGTAAGATTTCCAACAAGTCTACTAAATGTGGTAAGAGGAGTTCAAAAACTTCAGAGATCATACACATTGATATATGTGGATCTGTTACTTAATGCTTTAAAGATTAAAGATATTTTATCTTATTTATATATGCTTATATAAGATATATGTATCTCTATCTTTAATTTGAGAAAGCTGAGGTTTTTTATACCTCTAAGGCTTATGAAGCAGAAGTAGAGAAATAAATAGAAAAGAGAATCAAAATTGTAGGATTAGAAAGAGATGAAGAGTATTATAAAAGGTTAACAAAAAAAAGATAAATGATGAGTCCATTTGCTAAATTTTTAAAGAAGAATGGGCAATATACAATGTTGCAAATCTAAAAAAAAATGAGGTAGCTAAAAAAAGGGAACTACGCACTTAAAGATATGATAAAAATTATAATAAGTTTTTCTAATTTATCCATATCCCTTTGGAGTGAAACACTAAAAGACCATTGTATATATCTTAAACAAGATTCTATCTAAAATTGTTTCTAAGACTCCTTTGAGTTATTGAAATGGTAAAAACCAAAGTCTAAGTCATTTATATTTCTGAAGTTGTCTTGTTAAAGTAAAGACTTATGATTATCATATAAAGAAACTAGACTCTACAATGATCAATGATTTTTTTATTAATTATGCTATTAACTCTAAAAGATAAAGATTTTATTATTCCTCTCATACATCTATAATTGATAAGACAAGAAATTTTAAATTTCTTGAAGATCTTTAACTCTATGAAAGTATTTTTTCTCAAATACAATTTAAGGAAATATAGATACAACATAAGAAATCAAATGATAATGTTGGTTTGCTTCCAATTAGCCAACTTTATCTCGTTGAGAAATAAATTCATACAAAATAAGTTCATACAAAGCTTAATACTTCCTGATTTACAAAATGAAAGAGATATTATGATATCGAGGAGATCTTTAAAGTTAAGATTTTCGTCCGACTTTAATGTTAGACTTAAGGATGATCTTTGGTTGTTTTCATAAGTCATGAGTAAAGATAGACTCTAAACTTGTGTATGATATCATGAAAGAGGAATTAGATTTTATGGCTAGAAATCAAATTTAAAATTTTATCGAATTACGAAAAGGGGTTATACTCATTAGTTGTAAATGGGTATATAAGACCAAAAGAATGCCCCTAGAAATATCGAGAGATATAAAATTTGACTTGTAGCCAAAGATTTCACAAAATTTAAAGGCGTTGATTATCATGACATATTCTCCCCTATTTTCAAGGACTCATTTAGAATAATCATGACTCTTATAGCTTATCTTAATTTAGAGTTACATCAGATAAATATAAAAATAATATTTTTAAATAAGGATCTTGAGGGAAGAAGTATATATGGACTAGCCTAAAGGTTTTTGTGATAAAAATCAATTAGTTTATAAGTTAAATAAGTTAATACATAGACTAAAATAGGCTTTTCAATAATGGTACACTAAATTTTATAATGTTATTATCTCTTTTCGTCTTATTAAAAATATTATGAATTATGTTAAGGTCAATGGGAGCAAAATAATTTTCTTAACCCTATACATTGATAACAACTTATCTGCAAGTAATGATTTGGTTATACTATATAAAACAAAGTATTTCCTTTCTCAAAATTCTGAGATAAAGATTTAGGTGAAAACTCTTATACGAATAATATAGAGATTCATAAAAATAGATCTAAAAGGTTAAGACTATCTCAAAAAGTCATATTAAAAAGATTTTACAAAGATTTATAATATAATAATGTTCCCCTTCAATAGTGCCTATTGTGAAAGGAGATAAATTTAATTAAAATAACATCTACAAAATCATTTAGAAAAGAAGCAAATGAAAAATGACCCATATGCATCCGAAGTTTAATATATACATAGGTCTTCACATAACATTATATAGCATATGTAGTAGGGATGCTTTGGTAGATATAAAATTAGTCTAGGAATGACTCATTAAAAAGCTATAAAGATGGTGATGAAGCATTTGTAAGGAACTAAGGATTATATGCTGACTTATAAACATTCTGATTAGTTTAATATGATCAAATATTCATATTTAGATTTTGATGGATGTGCAATATATTTTTCTATTAGCTCGAGGTGCAATAACTTTGAGAAGCAACAAGCAAATAGTTGCTTCATCCACTATGCAAGTTTAATTTCTTCGTTGCTATGAAGCTACTACACAGACTTTGTGATTGTGTAACTTCATCTCATAATTAAATATTATTGATTTAATTACTCAACCTATAAAGATGTATTATGAAAACTCAGCCACTGTATTCTTTTCTAAGAACAATAAAAGTATTAAGTCATAGCAAACACATCAATATAAAGTATCACATAAAGAAACATGAAGTAGATAAATGATTGTTGATCCTATGACCAAAGGTTTACCGGCAACACAATATAATTGTCATGTGGAGCATATAAGGATTATTAGTTCATTTAGTATTTGATGTGATACATTACTTTTAAATTCTTATAAATAAAATATTTTTGTGCACATAACGTATGCATAAATTGACTCATTAAGTGTTCATTTATACATTGCAATACATGAAAGGAAACACATCTGCTATAATTCATGGATTATTTTGCTAACAAAGCAAACATCACAAAACAATCCTACATTCCAAGATTTTTTTTTTCAAAAAAATAAGATATATATATATCGGATGAGGTCTTGGAACTCTTAACCTTTGATAAATAAATCTAGTACATTATATTTTCATTAAATTTAAAATTTTTCTAGGTGTATATATCCCTTGAGTTCTTCCTTTCAAGCCAATTCCTTTCTTTAACACCTCATGTAACATCATCAGTCACTTAATTATATGTATTGATTTAGAAAGATGCGAAAGAGAGAAAATGAAGGCTACAATAATAAAGACTGAAGAAGTTTTTAGGTTCCCATTATCATCCTGTATGATGAGAAAAAACAGAGCCTTTCTGTTGTCAATAATGATAAAAGATACATCCAGTTATTTGTATCAAGATAAAGGTCGTCACTGACTGTGGTCGAGCTCACCACCACAAAATGTGTGTGGGATCTATTTCAACTATGACTATAATTCAGCAAAAAAGAGTTTCAGATTTAAGCTCATAGGCAACCATTTGTTTCATTCCATAAAGTCAACACCCATCGAAGCTTTGAAATTGAGTCACAAGGTAATCTAAGTGTTAGATTAACAAAATTTTGGTCAGGAAGATGTATACTCCCCACAAACACACACAAAGACAATAAATTGTGACTTGTTAATCATGAGAACATTCAAAATCATCAAGGTATTATATTATAGATCTTAATAGAAAGCCAACTCACTCCTTTCTCATTATTTCGGAATTGTAAGACAATATGTGCACCTTAGCACCCTAATAAAGGAGTCCTAACCGTGAATCTTCTCCATCTTGATGTCTCACACAGCAGTCCAGATTCATTTTTGCTGGAGCTTCCAAGACATCAGTGACCACAGCATAGGGATAAAGGTCTTTGTCCACAGAAATGTTGCAGATGCAAGAGTTCTAAAACAAACAGTCAGCTACAATAGAAGGTTTAACATAGTAAGAACTTACAAACGATGAAATCCATACCATGTATGCATATCAAGTTGGTCACTGCTAAAGAAGGTTTAACATAACACATATTTGATAACTAATAACATCAAGTAGAAGTTGAGAAAGGACAAGGAACAATTAAACCCAATATGATTCTGTCTTGACATAAGAGAATCATATATGAGCACTATACAAGTTCGAATAACTTGTTGAACAGCAAGAAAACTTCCAAATTAGTTGATCTTGCCCAATGAAGGAGTCTATAAAGCTATTTGGATGGTTGTATTTATGGACGTGCTGCATTAGTTGATGCCTGGATCTACAACAATAAAAAAGAATGGTGGAAAGTAAGAGCCTGCCTTACATTTATGAATTTGCTGTGTTACCGACGCAAGTCTTTGCAACTGCAGGGTCACTCGTTTGGATCCCTGCAATTTTGCAATGGCAGGCTGATATCAATTTCTGCATAGCGAAATGAAAGGATGTGTGAAGGAAAAAAGAAGATGCTTTCTCATGCAAACATGTTGCTGCATGATTAAAATTTGTGACCCAACTGCATTTTAAGAGGAACGTTCTTCTGGAAAACGCAACCATCCAAGAATTTCCTGCATCCGAAAGTCCTGTACCACTTGATGGAATGCAGGGGAAAGCACTCATCCAAACAGCCTCTATGTAAAACTAATTAGGTGTTGATATGGCTGGTGGAAATTGGCCTGAGTGGGTGGGGTTTGGTGTCATGATAAGATTGCTCCTCGGTGATCAGCGTGACCTCAAGTCTCCCCAGAACCCTGCGGGAACTTTGTGCCCTATGCTGGCCTTGGTATATGAATTTAATCAACGAAAAAATTATAGAAAAGGGTTAAACTCGATAAAAATCATTTTTTTCATATATAAAACCGTCATTCATTTCAATTGTGCTAGATCTATAAGTCGAGACACACTGACAAAAACATTTGATCATGCATAGAAGATAACAAGCATAATTGTGTTTAGTTTAGTAGAGGCAACCAATATGTTGGACGAATTGAACAAAGATGCAAATTTGCCAGAAGAACAACTATCCAAAAGGGAAATGTTTCAATACCTCAAAAGACGAGGTCTTCAGATGCAATTGGGCCACCCGTAGCATGAACCAAATCAACAACATCAACTCATTTCACGAGTCATTCAATTCCCAGAAGCACAATGACCGAAAGGGAAAGAAAGATAGGAAGGGGGAGAGGAGACTAGGGTTAACTACGGAGGAGGTGCACCTGGTACTTCCGGTAGAGGGTGAGGGGTCCTGCATCCACCGGTAGGGAACCTGGATCTCACTTTCTCCCCCTTCCAAGCTCCTTCCCACCGCCACCCTTCCTCTCTCCCCTTGTCGCTCGCAAGCCTAGACACCTCCGCTTTCCGTGCAGATGCCGCATCGTATTGAGATGGGAAATGGGATTTGCATAAATGGGCTAATCAAACCTAATCGATCGAACCAGATTAGACCGATCCACCACGAGCCGGAGGTAAAATTATCGTATGTAATCGATAAATAGCTTTTCTCTAAGAGAAATTAATATTCGGTTCCATTTCAATGCGAAAGGAGAGTAGTAAATGCAGATGAAATGGGAGTTTTGACGAGTAAAAACAATTGGAGAGAGAGAGAGAGAGAGACAATGCACTCAACATATAGTCAACGACAAGTGTTGGGTATAAGAGAGTTTTTTAGGCCGATCCATAGACGATGGATGGCCTTATAGTCAACGACAAGTGATGGCAGTCAACATATAGTCGACCACAAAGCCTGTTGGTGAATGCACGTGGTTTGCATTCCATTTGCCCCTCGGATATTTTCTTCTTCTTCTTCTTCTTTTTCTTTAGGCAGTATATGCCTCTCCCCACTTGACTGTAGACCATTTGATACCAGAGCTTGCGCCGTAGAGAGGCAGATGAAGTGCTACCAACCATTGATTCTGCAAGTCAAGTGGATGACAACCCACTATTCTTGGCAGCTTTTGCCTCTCCCATGCCGAACTCCCCACAATACACTAGCCACCATCAGCCTCACTGACCTTTCTGTTTTGGAAATTTTGTATTGGATTGTATTGACAAGAGCCAGCTGCTACTCAATGATGGAGATAGCATACCTGGAGCTTGGACTTTTTGCCTTTGGAGCCCAGACCCCACCAAGGAAGCACAATCTTGATTCTGGATCATTCCTCTTGAGTAGATCGACTGATTCGCTTGAAGAAAGGACTCGATGTGTTGATGTTTCTAATTGAAATTTGCTGACTTTTGGGAGAAAGAGGAAGACCTGGTTCCGCCTTTGAGGTCATCCTTTTGCCCCTTTGTCCCCTTGGGAGTCCGCCGAGATTTGAGTTCCCCTTGAAGCCTTTCGGTGCGCTTTCGTCCCGTTCCGCCTCGGATTCTGGTGCTGGTGCTCGCTCTCGATTAAAGGTGGGGTTTTTGTGTTTGTGCTGTGGGTCGCTTTTATTGTTGGTTGTTGATTGGTCCCTCTTGAATTCAACATGCGCTGAAGTTTGCTCCTTTTCTCGGGGCTTCTCCGTCCAAAGTTTGGATTTTGGGACTCGATTTGTGTGTGATGTTTGGATTTTTTAGGCTCGAAGGGCTCTTCTGAGGTACAGAACAATCTGGTCCCGAGGGCTTGACGATGCTTTGTCATCTGGGTTGGATTTGCTCCGAAGATCTCGGAGTAGATCGCTATTACCACTCCAACTGCCAAGTTCTTATTTTTCCCAGTGTCTTGCAATCCTCAATTCTTATATCAGTTCTCTCACTGCAGGCTTGGTTCTTGTGCTTCGATTTCTTGAGCGAGAAGAGATATTAGCTTCATCCTCAATTTTTCTGTACTGTATTTTGCTAGTGTTTCTGTTCCCAAACATTCCAATCTTAGTTCTTGTTCCAGTTCTGATCGCAGTTCTTGATCTGACTTCTTCAGCTTAATTCTTCTGGTGTCCTTGCAGGCACTGCTTCAATCGATGGACTCCTACCAACTCTTCTCAGCGACCTCCGACTCCCCCACTGCCGCTGCTGAGCCCGGGAAGTCGAAATCGGCGGCCGTCGTCCAGGACTCCACCACTTTCGACGGCGAATTCGATCCCCAAGTGTTCATTGGGTTTCTCGAGGTCTTCATTTACCAGGCTCGCGACATTCACAACATCTGCATCTACCATAAGCAAGATGTTTATGCCAAGCTCTGTCTCACCAGCGACCCCGACGTCGCTGTCTCCACCCGGATCATCAACGGCGGGGGGCGGAATCCGGTCTTCAACGAGAATCTCCGGCTAAGTGTCCGAACGATCGAGTCATCGCTGAAATGTGAGATATGGATGCTTAGTAGGGTGAAGAACTACCTCGAGGACCAGCTGCTGGGGTTCGCGCTGGTGCCCCTTTCGGATGTCCTCTTAGCTAAAGCCAAGTTGGTGCAGGAGTTCTCCCTCTCATCTACTGATCTCTTCCATTCTCCTGCGGGCTTCGTTCAGTTGTCGCTCTCTTACGTTGGTGCTTCCCCGGATGTTATGGCAATCACGTCAGTGCCAAAAACTGTGATTACTGAGGCTAATTTGCCGGATGCAGAAACTGACGACTCAATTCCCTGTGAGTATGAGAAGATTGAATTCCCCGACCTGAAGGTGGCTAATGAAAATCAACAGATGGTTTCTGAGTACTTCGGGCTACAGAGCACTGATATGGAGACACAAAGTTCAGAGAGCTTGGTGACTTCAGAGAGTGGCAACTGTGTCGAGGATGATGCAGGGGTGCGCCTTGTGGAAAGCTTCTCATCCGCCAAGAGACTTGGATCTCTTGATTCTGATAATGCACTGAAAAATGACACTACCATAAGCAGTGTTTCCATGGCTGAATATTCTCCTGTAACACTTCCAGTTGCATCTCAATCCATCTCTGATGTGTTGTCAGTCACAGCATCTCCAAGCAGAAAAGATAAGAGCTCAGAGGTCACAGATGGTGAAGCTGATTCATCTGCGCCATCAAAGGTTGAATTCATGAGACCAATCATCAGCATAAACATTGAGCCAGAGCAGACAGTGGTTCAGCAGGATATTGTTGATATGTACATGAAAAGCATGCAAGAGTTTACAGAGTCATTGGCTAAGATGAAGCTTCCCATGGATATGGAGACCAGCAGCAGCCCGAGTGTGGAGAATGCTAGTCCTGATAGTGAGAGGAAGGTGACAACACCAAAAGGAATTGGCTCCAAAGTTTTCTATGGAAGTAGGGCATTCTTCTGAAAGTATTCCTCTCGAGGTATACAAGTTCCTCTGCAATTGTCAATTAAATAATCAATTTGCTGTCAGATATGTGCACATTGTCTATGTGGTTTAGTCCTATCAGAAATATTAGATGGCATGGCCATTACAGACTCTGTTTACTATGCTTGTCATGCTCTGTTTGGTGGTGTTATGATTAATATATTATTGTTTCTGTTGATCCTTTTGTGGTTGTTATCTTCACCATGCTATTTACTTTGGAAATTGAATGAATATACAGAGATGCTATATTAATTAATGTCTTCTATATGATATCAAAGTAGCAAGGTGCTACTAATTAATTATCCATCATTGATGGAAATACTTCTCTATATGCCACTTGTATAGGTCACAGAAAATGCAAGTTATAAATTCCATGTCATAAATTTCAGTTCTTGGGACAAAATTGAGATCACTATGATTCTTCGGATGCTTAATTTCTCTTAACTTGGTTATGGAACCAATTAGGCGGTAATTTTCTCTTAATTTTCCTCGTTTTGCATATGTTATAATCTGTAGATACATCTCATGATTAGTATGCGCTGTGTTGAGTTCTTTGAGTTAGAGTTGTTTGTATCTGCTCTTTTACTTCTTTAACCTGGACATCCTTTTCTCAGTATCCAATTGTCTGATCACTATCAAACAGTTATGATTCTTGTTAGTCAATTTTGATTTTTGGATGTTCCTTTTACACCAAGAAAGCTAGGGTAAGTTGATGATGTCATCTTCAGCTTCTTTGTGCTCTGTATTACTATCCTGATATCGTAAAAATCCAAGTCAAAGTTGAGAAGAACAATATGATTTTCTATAACCATCACGAGTGCTACTTTATCCAAATTTCTATTTCACAATCTGATCTGTATAATAATTTACTAGAACTTTTATTGATCTAAGTGATTTCCCACAAACAAATAACAAGGACTGATCTGCGTTATGGTGCAAATGATTTTGGTTGCTTAAAAAAGTATCAACCAAATAATGTAAAATGACACAGATTCCATCGATCAGGAAAACAATATGTACTCCCTTAAGTCAGTTGATTATGGTAAATATTTTAATTGAGCTCTAATCATGTTGGAAATTTGTCACCAACACATCTCTAATACATGGAGAAAATCAAATTTTATCTTGTAATATGTTTTCTTGAAAGAAAATTTAGGATATATATATTTTTTTGTTTTTCGATGATGGCCCTGCTGACTCTTTTCCACAAAAGAAATAACAGGAATATAACATCATTAACAGCAGGTCTTATAGGACCTGTAACTAATGCAAGCCCTGCATGATATCATCTATCCTTGGAAGATCCTCGGATTCTTTTTCACAGGTTCTGAGAACACCAAATTAAAAATGTTGTAACTCTCAGGCCCCAACCTATAGTTCCAAATTCTTGTATTTATTTAAGTTCCTTTCTTACTAAATCTGAATATATATGAGAATAACAACATTAAATTACTTGTTTCAGATCCTATTATATTTTCTTTCCCATTTATGCAGAAGCAGAAAACAATACTGTGATTCATGGCTCCATTTTATGCTTATTGTGAATTACTTTGCCATGGTCCCTTATCTTTTCCAAATAGTAAAGAACTTACTGGGATTCAAGTTCCACAATAGGTTATATCGCATGCTAGTCATGTACATATCATTGAATTAATTCACAAATGGTTCTGCCATCTTTGCTGTAACCACAAGTCTGAAAGATTGAAGATACATCAAAGCATCATTCTTTTTCTAGAAATCTAGATGACCAGTTGAAAGAATTTTATTCGTTAATTTATGTTAACTTACCTGGTTGCTTTGCAGAAACCGCTGGAGATCTCTTCGGGTGGCACAGTTATTGGATTTGCCTGTGTGTACTGCAGCTGCTGGCAACTGCTCCTCAAATTTCATGTTCTACTTATTTGATCAAATCAGAAACAGGAGTCTTATTTTTCTTGTTTTTGGGTTGGACCAGTTCTCTTTTTTCCTTGTCAAATATGAGGCTTCGTATCCGCGGTATAATTTTCTGATGCTTGTTTAAGAACTTCTACGCAAGAATTATACAACTCTTGTATCTCTTTACTAAGTACTAAGCTCTCAAACATCAGAATCTAATGTGCACTTGTTTCTCGAAATCTAACATGTCATGCAAATGTCGATATGGTTTGCGGAGGAGAAAAGAATTCAAAATTTTCAGATATTGTATTTGCCAATTGACAAATTCACGGATTTACATGTGGAAGATCGAAATAAGAAAGGAAACCTTTTTTCATTTATTATAAATTGGTAGTTAATATTGAACTTGTTTTCATTTGTCAATTTAATTCCATGATCTCCCTTCTCCTATCCTCCTGTAAAATAAAAATGCATTATATGAACTTATTTTAATCATGTCTATAAACCCTTGTTTTAAAGGAGACATAAGAGCAAGAAAACAAAAACAACTTTCTCTCCTTGCAAACTGTTCATATCATAAAAGTCATTGTTATCCTTAACAAGACACTGAGAAAAATGGTTGCATCTCGATCATCTGAAGAAACATGGCAACCATATTTGATCTAAACCTGCACGACAAGTACATCCTATTGTTATTCTCATAGCATACTCAAGCAACATTATGAGTAGCTGCACGCAAAATACTTGTACAAGTGCTCATTATGCTAATGACTCTTGTTGAAAGACCATGTTTTTAAGTTTGATAGTGAGAATAATGTGAGCCATAAATTCTTTGGTTTGATTTCTTGATTGCACGTATTATTCTTGAACGGTTTGATCATCAAGTTTGCAGAATCAATTTCTGAAATGTACAGGCAACAAAATATAGTGACTAAAAATTGCCATGTCCCATACAAGAAACCCAAGACAAGGAGAAAAGCCAAAAAGCCCAAAAAAATATGCACCATGAACATAGACATTATAACTTGGAGAGATTTCTTAAATACAAAAGGATCTTTGAAAATTAAATATTGATTCCCATATAAATACCTTATGTATCACAAAGTTTTGACATAAGAGTGAAAGAAAAATACTTTTAGGTGCTCCTAAATTTTTTCTTTAATAGATTTAGAGAGATTTTAAATGAGAAATTATATAAGAGACACTGTTTTTGATAGAAGATGATGATCATGATAAGATTTAAATAAGAAAATCTCTCCTAATTGACTGATCATACATAAAAGAGAAAATATCTCCCTCTAATTCTGTATAAATACTGTTCACTTTTATGAATTTTCAACCATTTTAATTTATCAGTTTTGACTTAAAAGATAAGTCAAGAGGAATTTCTTATCTTTTATTATTCTCAAACAATGAGAAACTTGAGTTTATCTCCATAATTATAAACAAAGGGTATGGAACTGCATATATCTATCTATCTTATGTTCATTATTTCTAAATATTTGTTTTATTTTTTATTCTCTGTACTATTCCTTTGACATCAGTCTATTTTCTCCATACTCATCATGGTGCTGGTACTCATGGAAGTTTAATACATTTTTCAATGAAATCAAGTTTATTTTTCATTATCCCTTCTTAAAATTATTTTTTTATAAAAAAAATATATAAAAAAACTATATTCTGATTGACCCTCATTTTCTTTAAAAATAATATAATCTTCTATCTCTCTTATTTTACATTCATCTCTTATTTCTTTACCACTATAGCCACAATGTGGAAATTAAAGATGCCAATGGTGGAATGTCCATATGAAAATTCACAATGTGGAGTTGTAAACATCCTTATACAATATCAGAAGAAATCCAATCCAATCCAATGGAGATGTTTGGTGAGAGGACATCAATATGATAATGATATCTCATTCATCCTTTTTTTTTTTGGTTTCCCCCTACAGGTATTGTCACAACTAAAGGCTTTTATCCAATGATATGTGGTGCAACTTGATGGACATGTAGTTGTCTCAAATGTCAATCGAGGGATGACATGGTTGCCTCCCTTTCTACAACATGTTTGGCCTATGCAATGGAGAAACAAAATACATATAGGTTATATAGAGGGCAGGAATGAGTGAATGGGTCTCAAGAATTAAAATTTGTGATATAAAAAAGAAAAAACCGAAGAGAAGATGAATTATAAAATAGATATAAGCTGTGGAGAATTTGTATGTATTATATACATTTAACATTATTTTTTTAATAAAAACTTATAATTTTTGTTATACTATTATTTCCATACTATTAAGTACAAGGAAGCTTCAAATGTTGTTTCTTATTCCTCTTATATAAGGTTCTAAAAGGTTATCGTTTTAAAGTCTTCTTATACCTTGTTTATCTTAATTGTACTTCTTAAGATTCAACAGAAATTATGTAATGGGGACTCAGAAATATGCCATAATCATTAGTTCTAAGCATCCTTGTTTAGAACATTATTCATAAAATGTGCAAAGCATCCTTGTTTACTCTCAAGAAGGCAAGCCAAACGATCATTAGTTCTAAACATGTCTACTTATCCAAGCTTAACAAGAAATAATAAAGCTAAAAGCCTCTCCAAGCGAATTATTCATGAAAGGTGAAAAGCACCCTTGTTTATTCTCAAGAAGGAATACACTGAGAGGCATTGCCGAGATCCGAGAAATGTTTTGATCCTCCTATAGCGAAATGGAATGGTCACCTTATTTGTGATCCACCTGCATTACAATTTAATAATATTAATTGTCGTAATCTCCATAGCATACTCGAGCCATATTGTAAGAAACTTCAATAATAATAATAAAAAAAGACTTTGATTTCGGTATATCACCTCATGGGACCTAAGAATCCTTCGGCTTGATTTCATACTTGCAAATCTTGTGCTTGATACATTTGATCATCATATTGGCAGAATCAATCCCTGAGCAGTTGTTCAATCATCAAACTGTTGATGTTGGAATCTACGATATGTATTAGATGAAAGAACCAATACAAACCTGCAAGATATGCACCATGGACGTAACCATTGTAGTGCTCGCTTGTGTGTTCACCAGTGAAATAAACCTTTCCAATTGGTGCCTTCACAACATATTTTTTCGCATTACTCATTGCAATCACTGATATCTACTTATGAGAATGATATGTGACATGTAAATTACCCTGATCTGATCATACTCATAACGGTTGACACCAAGTGGCCAATTGGAGAAGGCGCCCTTGAAGAACCTATCAGACCACCACCTGGGAACAAGTATATCTGTGGCCTCGGGAATATGTTTCCCGAACATGTTCCTCAAGACCTCCATAGCTTCTGCCTTGGTTTGGGAGTCTGGCTGCTGCTCTATCCTCCTTGATTCCTCATCTGTTACCGTGACCAGTAGAACATTGGCTCCTGGGTATTGCTTCTCGAATTGCTGCAGCATGCAAACATGATTCATGCATGGTGAGGCTAATATATATCTACACTAGCTTCGCTAGATATTGCTTCTCGAATTGCTGCTGCATGCAAACATGATTCATGCATGGTGAGGCTAATATATATCTACACTAGCTTCACTAGATTGTGCTCATTATTCTCAGAAAAAGTAGCTTACCCTTTTGTTCTTATCTATGTTTCTAAGTGTAAAAGAAGTATAAGATCATTAGTACCTGCCACACTGGATAATATCCTCTTCTTTCATTAGCATAGAGAAAGAATTCTGTCCCATTTCCCTCAGGCCAAAACTTGTAAGGAAATTTGAGAAAGATCTTGGTGTATACCGCCATATCGAACTGGTACATTGCAAGGATCTTCCATTGCTATATTTCAGAAGATGATGTTGAAGGTCATATTATCACAAAACAAACAATGATAACTAAAACATTTAGCTTCTATAAACTCCAAGAAAGGAAAATTACAAACATATTATTATGTACAGTATCGAAAAAAACTTACAGGCAAGTCTGGCTCAAACTTGATGAGTTTGGTTTGAAGAACACCAATGCTAACTGAAACAATTACATAATCTGCTTTGTAAACTGATCCATCCTCTGTGACAACAACTACACCACTTTGAAAGTGTCGTATACGTCTCACTACCTGTAATTGTTAAGCAAATAGAATTTTGTAAGACATAAATATTTTATAATAATAAAATCTAACTTCTATTGTGAAAATTTTGAAAAAGAAATCCTAATTTACTTCTTTTTTTTTGCTTAGTGTCTCTTGTTTCTTATTTTCCGAGGATATTTTTTACCATATATAACAAAAATAATTTTTTTAATTATCTCTTCCTTCCAATAGAATTGCTTGAAGTCGTGATTCAAGACCAGTTCAAAATAATACTATACCTTATAATTTAATAAAAATATATTACAAAATAGATAGTTTTATTAAAATTTAAAATAATTATATAAAATAATTTAAGAATACATATGAAAAAAATGGTAAATGCATATAGTCAATCAAATAAAATGAGGAATCATATGAGTAACTACAATAAAAAAAAATACTAACTGTATATTTAAAACAATTTTAGTCAATATTCTAAATGTTAATAAAAAAATATAAAATTGTAATATTATCTAATTATCATATGCACCATAATAAAGATTTGCATCTTATAATATCAATTAAATTTTTAGTTAGGCTTTCACTTTTAGTAATTTAACATGATTTTAATTAAAATATATCAAAATTAATAAAGATATGATAACAATCAAATTATTTGTAATGTTTCTAAAATATGTAACCTAAGAAATCTTTATAAACAGCTAAAGTTATGTTGTTCTTAACATAAGGATATGCCATTTTGTCATAATTTTTTAAAAAATACAACTCTATTTTAAAATATATTAAACACCAAATATCAACCACTCTTATATATAACTTTTCTAAATGTCCTGCAGGCTACTTCTTTGTCAGCTTATTCTCCTAGTTTCCTGCTACTCTCTTACGGCATATTCTCTTGGTTTTATGATATCAATGTTTAATATATGACTAGAAAGGTAAATAAATAAATAAATATATAAATATATAAATATATATATATATACAGAACAAATAAGATAGTAGCATATGATAAACAATTTGAAATAGGAGAAGCTGTTGATGCTTCTTTGACTTGTATAGATGATTGATATGGTGATTGATTCATAAACTGTAGATGGGAACATCGCCATGCTTCAACCTAATCATAGTGCATTAGCGTGGCGACCAAGAGAGATGTCAAACAATGCATATAAAACACTTGTGATAAGATAAGAAAAGGCTGGTTCTATGGAAGTACGCACTCTCCATGGAAGAATGTAGAGATAATAGATTTGATCTGAAAAGTCGACAATGGTCAGGGAAACCTTTACTTACGGGACCAGAATTTTATGAGTTCACCGCAGGATTCTAGTCTATTGCATGGTAGCCATGACAATAAAATAAGTACAAGATAAGTCCATGACAGTGGAAGAGTGAAGGCGCTTCCACGCTGTTCCAACAAGATAAAGGACAAGATAAGTACAAGTTGATGGTAGCCATGACGTTCCAACAACAGTTGCATTTAAATACGCAAGTAGAAGAAGTGAAGGCTCAAACGGAACCTAAAACCTGTAGCCGAGGTGTTAATATACCATTAAGTTGCAGATCGCAAAGCTATTTGACAATAAGATAATAATGAATCATAAATATGACAGCTATGTTGGTAGAAAGATAAGTCTAAGAAACATGGAAAAGTCATTATATTCTAAAAACTGATGCATTAAATGAGAGTTCCCTTCAAAAAAATTAGTTCACTAGTAATGTTTAATACAGTGATAGATTGTTTTCCTAATCCTTCAATGAACCTGCAGAGAGGCACCAATGGGTATTGATAACATTTCATTACTTTTATATACTATTACAGTCTTATTTTTTCCCCACTCTTACACTATTAAGATTCCTCCTCTACAATTTAAATGCTATTTCCACAATGAGTTGCAACATAAACATATCTTATTTAAGATAATATAGATCAGTATATACTATAAAAAAATAATATAATCTAGTTTATTTATCATCTAGAATGATCTTCTAAGGTCATATATATATATATATATAGAGAGAGAGAGAGAGAGAGAGAGAGTGTGTGATGATAGATCTGTCAAGAAACGAGTACTGTGGAGTATTTACCTTTCCAAGGAGGAGACGAGGATCTACAATGGTGCCGTTCTTGGCCGTCCTTAGGAACTGGCCGGCCAAGTCGTACACCAGACTCTCGTAGCCTCGTTGGTCCGCCACAAAGTAGACGTCCTCCCCAAAGTTGGCGAACGTGGGCAAGGGAACAGTATTCTGGAGACTCGTCACCCTCGGTGGCTCCGCGAACTCGTAGTCGTAGGTGTAGTAATCCACCACCATTTCCAACGCGGTGGAAGGAACACTGCACGCATGCAAAACCACACAGTCATGCGTGCGGTTTAAACGACAGAACGGCATGCATGTGTTGGCAGAGCGATAGATTTACTGGTTCTTCAGGCGTTGAGACGTCAAAATGGAGACGTCCTCGCGGCCGCTGGGAGGTAAGGATGCGGAGAGCTTCTCTCCAAAGCTATTGACCTTGGCGGCCTCCTCGATGACCTCGTCAACTTCGGAGCTCTGGTAAAGCCCACCACTGAGTACATAGAAATTAAGCAGATGGCACGATGTTAGGGAAATGGTGAACAGAAGAATTAAGAGCATGAAATATATGGCTAGATTTGGTTACATCTCATTGTAGGTGTTGGAGGAGAGGTTGCTGTAGTCTGAGAAGAAGTTCCTCAGGCGGAGCTTATTGGCCATCTTCCAAATGGGGTTCAACTCAGGGCCGTTCACTCCTTCCACCCAGTTGGCTCCCATCTCCACGTTCATCCCTGCGAAGTTGACTTTGCGCATGCGGCCACCGATGCGGTCCGTGGCCTCCAGGATCAGTATGTCCTTTATGCCGGCGTCCGACAGCGTCTTCGCGGCAGAGATCCCTGCGTAAACCGGCATCAAGTTCATTAGATGCTTGAAGTACATGCATCAACTGCACCAAATGCTATGATGCGAACGCTGATTAATATTTTACCAGACATGCCGGCTCCGACGACGATGACTTTTGGGCCGGCCGCCGCGACAGCTCCGGCGAATACATTGGAAACGAGCAACAGAGCCACGATAGCATCAAGGGCTCCCATCTCTGTCGCTCTCTGTGCGACCTCTCCCTGGCTTTAGCTGTACAAGATAAGGATGCCCATCGTGCAGCAGGTAATTGGACTTATATGGAGGGAGATGCTCATCAAGTGACAGCTGAGGCTACGTGTTCTTTACTGTGACATGGTGCCTTCCATAATTGGATCAGGAGATGTTGCTGCTACCAGCTTAAAGACACTCCCACTCCGTTCACTCGAAGTCAGATCTCGATGTCTGCAGCACTTGTTTTCACCTTTCATTTTTCCCTTTTCCCAAGTGAAAAACTTGTATTACTTCAAAGTGCATGCGAATACAAAGTTGTCATCCATGTCACGAGTTAGAAGATGATTTCATATCTTCCTTCCTAAGGCATCTCATGAGAACTCTATTTAACTAGGTCATTGTTGAGCTTATTTTCTAAGAATAACATGGTCATCATCCCCCATTCATTACTGTATTGCAGCCTTTCCTTGGTTTCAGCTGAATCAGAATCTCGGGAAGATGTTCATACCGTGAGATGATAGGTCAAGCAACATTTTTCTTTGTTTAATATATTTAAATAAACGTGCACATCACATGGTTTGTTTATAGATTATTCTTTATACAATATATTTAAAGTACATGCATATCACATGGTTGGTTTACAGGTTACGTTATAAGAGACTTGAGGATACTTCCAAGGCAAATACATTTCATATCATATACAATATTACATCCATCCTTTATTTATCTAAACGACCTCGATGTTATTTAGATGTCTATCATATTCTAATAAAGATAATTAATTAATCAAGTACATTTTACCATAAAAATCTTTACTATTGGACCCCTATTTATTTTTAGCTTGCGCGTATTTTTTTCGCTTAGATGAAAGCACACTTAGACTTTTGGACTTAGTCAGAATACATGAATCGATTGCGGTTCGATCTAATTTAATAAAATCTTATTTAATCAAGTCACTCGTGAAATTAAACTAAGTTACACTCAATCATCAAACCTATTGAAATAACTTCAATTTCGATAATTAACTATCATAAAATTCTCAAAACATTGATATCTTTGAATATGTCGTAGTAATTCTTTGGAAGCTTTGATTGATTTAATAGAAGTTGACTAAGTTACACTCGAAATTAAATTAAGTTATACTCAATTACGATTTAAAAAATCTCATATTTTAATAATTAATTATCATAAAATTCTTAAAATCGTAAACACAATAATAAAACCTATTAAAAAAAACATCAATTTTTTGGTTAATTTATTATTATAAAATCTTATAAAAATAGAAAAGTGATACTAATTACCTTAGAATCACGGCTAAATTGTTTGGTAGAAGTTTAATTTAGTTTAGTGAAAATCGATCAAGTTACATTTGATATTGAACTAAATTACACTCGATCACAAAACCTATTAAATAAATCTTTAGTTCAAGTAAAGAAGAGGATACTATCTCCTTACATTTCAAGCATATCCTAATGATGCTATAATGTGTCAGCTAGTATAATGATGCTATCAACACATCTCCTTACATTTAGAAAAATAGACCAACATAGGGTTAGCTCCACTTTTGCTGTGAATTAAACTTAAAACTATCTAATTTAACTCAAAAATAAAGATGCTAATGAAAGATCATGTTATTTAATGATAGAATATGCTAAGGAGTAATAAAACTATCAAGTTTGGATCATAGAGTCATGAGATACCATAATTAAAAACCATACCTCTTGGATTGCTGATCTATAATAATTCATAGAAATTTTTTTTGAAAAAATTTGTTCTAAAATAGACTAAACCTAAAATTCATCTAAATTCTACTATTAATTTTTCAACAGTAAACTCTATAAATCAAATTATTAGACAATTCTATGAAGCAATCTTATATCATTATTCTAGTTGATCAAACGATATTAAATTATCATAAAATTTTATAAAAAACTAGGAGATATATAAAACTAAATATATGCTAAATTTTAGTTTAGAATAGAATCATTTAGAGGCTAAACTATCCTCCCTATTTAACTACTATCATTTATCCTATTATATGAAAAATGGGTTAAAACTTTATGAACTTCTATACCTCATATCTTCATGGACATAAGCCATATTCACTCAATTCCATACTTGTAAAACTCTTCAAGAATCCTTTTAAGAGATATGAAAAGATTATGATCCAGTCTTATCCCTAAATGGATCGATTTAGCTTGAACAAAACCCCTCACAAGAAATAAAAGATTCTACATGCTAAAGAGTGATAGATCTATAACTTAAATCACAAAACTTAGATTTAAGTTGTTCTAGAAGCCATAGAATTCAAACTTAACTATACAAAACATATAAAAAAATTAGGTCATCCAAAATCAATAAAAAAAAATAACTTACAAATTATAAAATTAAAATCTTAGGTATCACAAGGGAAGAATTAAGTTTTCTTAACTCAATCCTCGTTAAAACCAAAGTTCTTAGGCTTGAATAAAAAAAAGACTCAGCATTTGAGAGAGAATAAGTGAAGAATTAACGAAAGAGGTCGAGATAGTGAGGTGGATAATGCCAAAATAAGGTCTGTTGTTTAGAGCTGCTTAAGATGTAGCCTAAAGGTTATGGGTTCAATCTCATAAGCTTCCTTTAATGTTTTCTTTTATTTTTTTTCTTTTCTTCTTCTTTTAGTATAGTTGTAGGATTAACATAGCTTAATATGAGTTTAATTTAAATTGATATAAATAAAGGGTTTTCACTCTTAAATTATCTTTTTATCTCACTTTTTGATATCAACATTTTTCGGGCAGCACTCCTCTTTAATTTCTCATTTTACTACTCCACTTATGCATATGTAATTAAAGTTGTCATCCCTTAGGTGTTTAAATCTCAAAGTCACTTACTTTAGTTATGGTTAAACTAATTCAAACCTTAACATTCACTTAAGTCATATGATAATTCAACCGTCACTTCTAATCATTATATTCATAATTATTACTATAATTTAACCTTAAGTTTGTTAGCATACTTATACTTATTGTACCAAAGGATAATGTATTTTTGTTATAAAATATGCTTACGGTAGACATTGATGTTTATAGATACTCAACCAATATTTTGTAGAATACAGTGAATAATATTTTTGGAAAGTATATACTTCAACTTTAAAAGCTAAAAATGTAAGCATATTATTTATCATATTTATGAAGTATATATATCATAAATCATATCACTAAATAAGGATTATATATATATATATTATTTGTGTTTTTATTGTCTTGCTAATTGTGATTTAATATATATAAGACTCGGACACTGTATGCTAAGAATAATAAGCACTATCTAGTAAAGCTTGTGTAGATATATGTTAGCCTCACCATGCATGAATCATGGTTGCATGCAGCATTGTTCTACTAGTCAGAATAACAGATGAGAGGAATCAAAGGAGGATAGAGCAACTGTGAGACTCCCCAACAAAGGTAGAAGCTACGGAGGTCTTGAGGAACATGTTCAGCAAACAAAGGTAGTTGGTAATTTGATAGGTTTCTCAAAGGAGGTTTCTCCAATTAGACACTTGGTGTCAAGTGATAGAGTATGATCAGATTAGAATAATCTATATATCATATATAATTCTTATAAGTAGATATCGATAATTACAATGTGTAAGGTTAACAAATACGTTGTGAAGGCACAAATTGGAAGATTCACAAGTGAGCACACAAGCAAGCATTATAATGGTTGCATCCATCGTGCATATCTTGTATGTGAGTTTTGTTTCTTTCTCCTGCTACACTTATCTTGATTTCTTACCTAAAAAATAGTTTAGATTTAAAGATCAATAGTTTGATGATTGAACAACTTCTCAGGGATCTTAGTGTATCAAGTACGAGACCTACGAATACGATATCAAACCTAAGGATTCACTATTATAAATAGGATTAAGATTAATTTTAACTCATGTGATTTTGGTCATAAACCACTTTAAGTCCTTATGGTTTACTCGTGAGTAATCTCTATACTTTTAAAAACATGATATATAAGCCCATCTTATCAAATCTTAGTTAACGAACATTAGAGTCTACTTACATTGACTCATAATAAACTATTAATATAATGATATATATAATTTAAATTTAAAAAATGATTAAAGTCTATTTTAGCCCCTATAGTTTTGATTATGGATCACTTTAGCCCTTTTGATTTATTTATGTCTAAAATAACTCTTATATTTTTAAAAATATAACATATAAGCTCTTCCCGTTAAGTCTAAATTAATAGATATTAGAGTTTGCTCACATGGCATACTGATCGTAATAAATCATTAATAAAATTATATATATAATTTAAGTTTAAAAAAAATTAAGACCATCATCAATGGTCAGATAAGGCATCATCGTGAAAGTGACCACCTTAGTAAGAAGTCGTATGCACGCAACCTCTCCGACGCTAATGGTGAGCTCAAGAGCTTCCAATCTTGTCTCAAGCGGATGTGCATTGACCAATCTAACGCTATGCACGTAATGGTCTCCTTGTCCCTCTTCCTCCTCCTAAGCAAGGTTCGCAATACCGTACCGTATCGATATTTCGATCTGGGCTCGGTATCGGTACGGTACGATATACCGAGCGGTACACCCAGGTGTGCCGAGTACTGTAGCACTGCTATAATGCTACAGTGCACTGCTACAGTGCTCTCCTATACCCTCCACTTACCATATCTACAACATGATAGTCCAGCTTTCCTTCACTTTTGTCTCTAGTCTCTCCTATCTCTACTTCTCCGCCTTCGTCCATCACTATAGCCTCTATCGCTTCCTCTTCCTCGACAAGATAGATCTTAATCTTTTTTTTTAACTTAATTTATATATATTATTATATTAATTATTTATGGTTAGTCAACATACAATATAAGCAAACTTCTATATCTGTTAACTCATCAGACTTGACGAGATTGAATTATATGTTATGTTTTAAAAAATATAAGGGTTATTTTAGATATGAGTAAATCATAAGGACTAAAGTGACTTACGACAAAAACTACATCGATTAAAATGAACCTTAATTTTTTTTAAAACATAAATTATACGTATCATTATATTAATAATTTATTGTGAGTTAATATGTCACGTAAGTAAATTCTGATGTATGTTAACTTTTGACTGAAGCGACTTATATATTACGTCTTTTAAAAATATAAAGATTATTTTAGATAAAAATAAATTATAAAAGCTTAAGCGATGTATGATTAAAATGAGAATGGTAGATGTTAACGGAACAATCATACGTACCTAAGAGTAACATGAAATATTATATTTATTTCATTGCCTGCATTATTATGACAAACTGCAACTCATTGGATTAGAATTTCGCGGTGAAATAAAAAAAAATTATGATCTAATTTTGTCAGACCATTGTTGACCTTACGTGTCTCTTCAACGTGACCTTCCATATTAAATTCATTCCACCCTGTATTCATCGGTACATTCTTTCATGCGTATCATAAAATCTTTCTAATCTATTTTATTATGTGTTTTTTATTAACAAGTGATAAGAGAAATATTTATATCTAATTAAGTCTCGACATGAAATATTGTATTTATTTCATTGCCATGGTTATCATGATTATTTATGATAACATTGTTAACATTGTTATTTATGCGTTGTCAGACCATTGTTAATATTTTGTGTCTTTTCAACGTGACCTTCTATATTAAATCTTATTCTCCCTCTATTCTTCTGCACATTCTTTCATGCTTACCATAAAATGTTTTTTTTATCATATTACAAGTGTTTTTTATTCATAGGTGACAGGAGAAATATTCGTATCCAACGAGATGGAATATTGTATTTATTTCATTGCCATGGTTACCGTGCATTATTATCGTATTGGCACACTGCAGATCCAGATTGGATTAGAATTTTGCGATGAAATAGAAAGAAAAAACGTTTGTCAGACTATTGTTGATCTTTTGTGTCTCTTCAACGTGACCTTCCAGATTAAATCTATCTATTCCACCCTCTATTCTTGGGTACATTCTTTCATGCTTACCTCATTATAATGCTTTTTATTCACAAGAGATAGGAAAAATGTTTATATCCAGTTAAATCTCGACATGGAATATTATATTTATTTCATTGCCATGGTTACCATGTATTATTACCTTATTGACAAACTGCAACTCCAGATTGGATTAGAATTTTGTGGTGAGGTAGAAAAAAAGATCATGATCCAATAGATAAAATGTTTGTCAGACCATTGTTAATCTTTTGTGCCTCTTCAACGTGACCTTTCAGATTAAATCTATTCCTCCCTTTATTATTCGGGACCATAAAATCTTTCTTGTTTATCTTATTCAAAGTGTTCTTTATTCACAGTCGAGAGGAGAAATATTTGTATCCAATAAAATCTCGACACCAAATATTATATTCATTTCATTCTCATGGTTACTGTGAATTATTATCTTATTGACAAACCATATCTGCAGATTCGATTACAATTTTGTGGTGAAATAGAAAAAAAATAATGATCCATTAGATAAATTGTTTGTTGATCTTTTGTCTCACTTAACGTGACCTTCCAGATTAAATAAATATATTCCTCCCTCTGTCCTTTGATACATTCCTTCCTACTTACCACAATATCTTTCTTGGTTTTAACGATCAACCATCATGTCAACAAAAAATTAAATAAAAAATATCTTAAAAATATTTTTTATTAAAACATATTTTCCCTGGCGACAATCTATAAAAGGATAATTGGAGTATAATTATCAAGATTTGACTCTTTTCACTTGTGCCTTTGTATGATCTCATTAGAAGTCTAACCTAAGTGACGAAGGAATTAACATTTGGGAACCTAATCTGATATTGATTTGAGTATGGATTAACATCACATCAAACATCTAAAAGTATATCGGGTGAATCAATATCTCATAATACAAGTTAGATTAAAACTAAATTAGACTAGTCAATCCCTCCTAATCTATCATCGACATCATCTCTCTCTCTTAGGTACCAGGTAAATGCACTTTGATTAGGTTGGAAAACATTGAAGTTACCATCACTAATAAACAGATTCACTAATAAATAATCTTTGGCTTTATTTTAAAAAATTAAAAATTAAATTAAATTAACACTTGTGAAGAATATATTAACCCATTCCGGCTTCTTTTGCTTTGTATTTAATTCAACCCGATAGACAACGTCGAGTTTTTCATCCTTGCGGGAATGAAGGGATAGAAGTATTAAAATTAAAAGATAAGATCATACCTCATATGTCCCATTTCTCTCCTTCTCATGTGAGAGAGAGTCTTGTCACACTTCACACAATTGTTGTTCCTCCATGAGTAAACCATGCTTGCTTACACCAAGAATTATAGGGTCCATGTTGTTAAATAAAAAACAAAGAATTAAATGCTCGATGCTAAACCTTGTAACCTAACTCCAAACGAATCAAGCGTTGCAAATGTGCTTTTCACGGACTAAACATAACTCCAGCTTCTTGCATGCATCACATTACCTTCTTCAGCTGAAGTCAAGGGAGAGGTTCCAAGAAGAGTGAGAAATGGCCAAGGTTGGTGTCGATGGGTATTTTATACAAAAAATAAATCTCTATTATTATTTTTTTACCTAATAACATCCCCATATTAGTTTTTATTCAAGGGCATCATTTTGAATAATAAAAAAATTATGAACCAAACCAATTAAACTAATGGTATATGAACTATTCAAAATTGAATTTATTTTGAATCAATTTCCATTAAAATCACCCCATTAACCTTTCTGTAACTACAGCAAAGGGTGGACAACGATATCACGTCGGCTTTCCTTCCTCATCATTGGCATCTCTTCTGCTTTCTATCTTCTGTGATGACATCTCTCGATAATGACATCTCTTCTGTAATAATGTTTCCTGAAACCCATCATCGAGCTTAAGTCACCCTCGTCGAAGCAAAGACTCAAGGAATCATTCTTGACAACGTTTCATCCTTGTTGACGTCTCCTCGATATACTATCTCAGTGAAGCCTGATGGAACCTCCTCGGCCTTAAGAGTTCTCATTTAACCTAAGGTCAATTTCAAGTATAACCAGGTCAATATCAACTGAATTAACTTAAACTTCTATAAAACTATCTCATCATGATGCTAAGATGATGATATTTTTTATCTTTTGATGATATGATCGTGTGTAACTTAGTTTAATTTTGTTTATAACTAAAACAACTATAACAAAATCAATCCAAACATCCATTAAACTATATGGCTATGATGCTAATATGATTAGTATTTTTTATTTTTAAAATATTTTATGTAATTTAATTATCAAAATTTAGATTTTTTGATAGATACTATGATCAACTATAATTTTGTTTAATTACAAGTGTAATTGGATCAACTTTAATCAAAGTAACTCAAACTTCCATGAAACTATTTGGCCATGATACCAATATGATTAGTACTATTTTCTTACTTTTAAAAAGTTTCATAAAATTTAATTTTGGAATAATTTTTTTTTGAATAGGTATTATGATCGAGTGTAACATAATTCAATTTCAGTATAACTAACTTTTATACTGAATTCTAAAATACTAAACCAATCCAAAATTTTATAAAAATACTAGAACATAATTCTAAAATGATTAGTATAACTTTTATTTTTTTAAGAATTTACGATGATTAATTATCAAATTTTAATATATTTTTAATAATTAAATATAATTTAGTTTAATTTCAAGCATAACTGTTATTATTTTTATTTTTAAAAATTTATAATAATTATTTATCAATACTAAACTACTATAACATTTACAAGAGAAGAAAATGAAACATATTTATTTTCTAAAATAACAAAAAACACTTAAACTCGATGAGCATGCACCGAGGAACACAGATTATATAGACCGAAATGATTATATAGACTGCCGAATCGTAAGCCAATCCATCCTGATGATGGTTACACCACTTTTCTCTTACATTTCTCACTACCAGTAATTATTAACCAAGTAGAATTCAGTAAAACATAAATATTTTGTAATAATAAGATCTAATTTCTAATGAAAAAATTTTGTGACAAAACATTCTATTTTTCCTTTTTTTATTTGCAGAGTGCCTCCTATTTCTTTTCTTTCCACTGAGGGTTTTTTCCACATATGATGAAACTCCTTAAAAAATAGACGAGACTTTTTCCTCTTTTTCAATTTTCTATTCCTTGTAATAGAATCGGTTTGAGTCATGATTTTAGACCATTCAAAACAATAAAAATCATTTTAAATATACATAAAGCATTAAAATTGAAATAATTATTTAAAATAATTTTAAAAAAATAAAATTGGAAATATTTAGTATGAAAATAATACTAATTACATATATCTGTAAAATAAAAATATATAATTTAATAAATTAAAGATAAATAACAAAAAACAATATAATTATAGTGATAGGTCAAATAACAAAACAATTTTGATCAATATTTTATATGATAATAAAATATAAAAATTATATTATTATGCACCTTAATAAAGATTTCCATCTTAGAATAACAATTTAGTTCATATCTAGGCTCTCACTTTCTCTACTTTAACATAATTTTAATTAAGGTATCAAAATCAATAAAAATATAATAAAAGGTTAAATATATAACCTAAGAAATATTTATAAAACTATACGATTCTATTTAAAATACAGTGTAAATAGTATTCTTAAACTCCAAATCTCAACCACCCTTATAGATTAAAAGACAAGCACTCTTATGGACGGGGGGAACAGCACCATGCTTCAACCAAATGATAGTGCATTGGTCTGGCGGTCAAGGGCGAGTTTTCCTATTGGAAAAAAAACCCATTTTCAATAAGATAAGAAAAGACGGGGCTCTTCTATCGAAGAATGCACTCTCCTTCAAAGGATGGAGAGATAATTGATTTGATCTGAAAGGTCACCACGAAGAGACGCAAAAGGTCACGATTGGTCTAAGATATATATTTTTTATTGGACAAGAATATCTTGATTTCACCGTACCATTCTAATCTGCAATAAAATAATAATGCATGGTAATGATGACCGTGGAAGAGTAATGGTGTTCCGACAACGCGTGCAATTAAAGACGAGGGTGTGTAATGAATGATATTTGCAAAGAGACAAGTGACAGCTCAAGCTTTGGAAGACGACAATTGCCAATGGCCAATTATGCTTGCAGCCCACTAATGCTACTAGTCAACACGATAATAATGAATCATAGACATGACAGCTAAGTTGGTAGAAAGATAAGTCTTAAGAAAGATAGAAGAGTCACAACCAGGTACATTTAAATACTCAGATCCCTTTGCAAATAGAATTCCATGAGTAAGGTATACATAAAGTGAAGTGAGCGTCCACTGTAGATGAGGCGAATATAATGGAATTTTTTGGAAAATTTTCATATATCTGTGTATCAAATTGCTAATGTATATATTAAATTCCTTAAAAATAACTTTCTATTCAATCTTTCAATTCTGCAAAATATTTAAAATCTTATTAAATATAGTTAAATAAAATTTTAATTGTGTCTACCTTAAGTCAAACATGTGTCTAACTTTCAAACTCATGATGAGCCTAGTGTTGGAAAGCAAGGGATTTGGGAGAGTCATCCTTAAAAAAAAAAAAAAAGGGTATAATGCTTCTATAATTTCTAAACAATTAGAGATTTTGAGGATTAAAGAGTAGGAACAGAATATATTTTTTTTTTCATAGAGGTTCAAGAATGCACCATGAGGGGTTCATTTATAATGAATTGAGGTGATCATTGAATTGGTGTAAGAGTTAATATGAGGGGCAATTATGTGAAACAGTCGATCATTATTGACTTATGAAATCATGTGATAAATCATCAGAAATATAGAATATATGGGTAATGTTCATGATGACATCAAGGACAACCACCTATCATGTAAGGTTGAGCGAACCTTTGTGCTGGCAACGAGTTGTTGTAGAATGGTCATTCGATCAATGTATGACCTTCGAGTGCTTGTCTTGATAATCAACCTTATATACTAATTCATTAGTTTTGAACTTACAAAAATGCTATGGAATCGGGACTCAATTCCCTTTCTACCATTTCTTCATCGAGTCTCACTTGTGTTGAAGATCTTGTCTACCCAAATGACAATGAATTTGTGATATTATCTTATAGTATTTGCTGAGAAGTGACGAAGAAGAAGTCGAGAGATTCTTATATGGATTAGCACGTTAGATTAAGTAATCTAATATAATATTTAAGAAATATTATAGATATGATTATAGTTATCAACTAATACAAAGAAAGTTCCTTTATGATATGATTTCTCTAGAGGTGATTTTGATAGGATAGAGACTTATAATTATTTATTCTAGACCTTTTACTCTTGTTTATAAATAGATATGATCTCCTAGAAACTCAATACGCGATGTGACAAAATATGACGTTAAGTTATACATTGAAAAATTATAGTTCTCCCCTCATTCTATCACTTATCACTTAAAGTGATACTATAAAGATAGGAAGAAAGTAGAAGACGAGTTTAGATCTCTTAGCATTATTGCTTCTTTTAGATTTGATAATGGTGTGCTTATAGTTCATATAAAAAGTTTTTTGAATGACATCTAATCATTATCTTTGATCTATAATTATTTAATTTTAGTTTCTAATATTAAAATTTATTATATAATAGTATAATTATATTTTTTATGCTTATAATTGGTATCAAAATTATATTGTAAAATCAAATACCTTATATTATAAAAATATGTCAGGTTTATTTTATATTTAAATTTATTTATTAACACATTATTCCTCGGGTAGACTATATTTGTTTGCATGGCAATGTTGGCTACATGCAGTGGCACAAGAAGTGCTGATGTCAGCTGTTGTGTGTGGCAGTTACCATCATCAGCGACGACTGTATCTTATGTGCGATGGTGCTACCGTGTGTGACGACGAGCTATGTGTGCAGTAGCCGTGACTTGTAGTCGGGGTTGGTCATCGCGCATCAAATGACTATTGTGGACAGAGCATCACAGCGTCGCGATACGATGACCAAACCGAAGCCTGGGCAGTGGTCACGCAAGGCTAATGGCGTTGCCAGCGGGCTGCGTCACGGGGCTTGCGGCTGTGCTATGTTGATGGAATGATGCACAGTCTGTGACCATAGGCAATGGGGCCACTAATAAAGACCAATGAATGTGTGAGCACAACCACGTGTTGTGGTGACCGTGTGGGTTTCTTCGCACTGTCGCCGGAGGACATGCGACATCTGCGGTGGGATGGGGATGGAGATGAAGATGTCACCAAGGTCGTCGGTCAGCCGAGTGAGAAGGGGCGTCCACTACGGTCGTAGACGATTGGCGTGGTGGAACGCAACAATGACGGTATGAGAGTTTCTTTTTTATTAAATAAAAGGATATCTTTCACCCTTCAAAAATTAGATAATTCTAATCAGTATCCCCTTTTTTTTTTTTTTTTACCCTTTAGAAATCGAATAGCTCTAATTTATATCCTCTGCTACAAAATTGTTATTATACCTTCATGAAATTGATTATTTTTGGTTGCTATCTTTTATTTATAATTTTGCCTTTCTAATTTGGTAATATTATCTTAGTAGCCATAATTTGATGATAATAAATTATATCATAAAATATGATGAATATTTCTATTAGAATTAAATTAAAAAATAAATTATAGATATTTCATTATTATCCATGTGATATAATTTATTATTTTTAAATTTAATTACTTATGTTATTTAGAAATTCTAATTTTTGTTGGATATTTATGTGGTTAATAAATACATGAGAATGAAAGAAAATTATGAAATGATATCTATTTTTCACATAAAAGGCACAGGTCATGTTTGTCATAATTATAGCTATCATTTGAGTTTTTTTTTTTATGTTGATTATAATTCAATAATTATTACGATTATTCTTTTATTATTATTAAAATATTTTGATATAAATTAGATTAAAAAATTTTAGTGAATATTATTTGTAACTTACATCCCTAAGTTTTATCTTATTAGTTGTCAAAATTATCTAGGATGGTATAATTATGAGATGTAAATTAAATAAATATTTTATTATTTATTAGATATTTTTTAAATTATATTTTATATTATTGTATTTATCTTACAATCATCAAAGTGACTCTTTAAAATTTGGTAACAGAATTTGTGTGTCGAATGATCAGGAGTTAAAAATAAGAGATAATGAAGGAAGGATCTAAGAGAACTTGTGGTGGAACGATATGAAAAGAGAAATTGTAGAATATATTTCACAATGTATTCTTTGTTAGCAAGCTAAATTTGAGGGCCATTGCTCATATCTCAATGGAAATGGATGGATTTTGTAATAGGTTACCAAAAACTCATAAAGGAAATGATACTGTTTGGGTGATTGTGGATTGTCTAACCAAGTCAGCACATTAACCAAGTCAGCATGGACAATTGTATTAGATAGAGATCTTTGGAGAAGCTTGTATAAATCTTTGGGACTAATTTGAATTTCAGCACAATCTTCCATCTACAAACAGATAGTTAATCATAAAGAACTATACAAATTCTTGAGGACATGCTTAGATCCAGATCTTGTGTGATGGATTGTGACATATTTTGAGATGCAAGATTATGCTTAGGAGAATTTGTCTACAACAATAATTATCAATCAAGTATTAAAATGACCCTATGTAAAGCTGTGTATGGTAAAAAATGCGGATGATCTATTTGTTGGGAGGACATCAATCAAGGAAACTATTGAAAAAATTAAGTTAATTAAAGAACATTTATTGACAGCTCAAAGCAAGCAAAAGAGTTTTGTTGATAGAATAATATAAGATGTGATTTAGAATTTCAAGTTGGAGATTATGCTTTCCTAAAAGTCTTCCCCAACAAAGACTTGCAAGATTTGGAATGCATGGTCAATTGAGTCTGAGATTTATTAAAATCATTTGAGATCTTAGAGAGAATTGGGAATGTGGCTTATAAACTTGTTTTACCATCTACTTTGATTGGAGTCCATAATATATTTCATGTTTCTATGTTGAAAAAAATTATTCAAGATCAATACAGTATAATTGAACTGACACCATTGTAGTTAAAGAAAGACTTATCATATGAGGAGCAACCTATCAGGATTGTGAACAGAAAGCAGAAGATTTTAAGACGACCAAGTGTACCATATGTTTTACAATGAAAGAATCATAGTAAAGGAGAAATAACTTGAGAGCTCAAGTCCAATTACACTCGAACTATTTTTATAGGGGGGAAGAAGGAAATAGTTATATTTTGTTGAAGGAAATAGTTATAGTAGTAAAAATTTTAAGAAGGACTAAATTGCAAAAGGATAAATTTTCTTTGTCCTTCAGCACTGCCTCTTGCCACTGTCTTAAACCAGCCACCGTAACAAATAAAAGAAAAATGAATGAAAGAAGCAAAACAGATGAACACAGAAGAGAAAAAGGGAAAGAGAAGAAGTGGGGGGAGGGCATTTATCAGGCTTCCTTTTCGGCATTAGGGAACTCGCATCAGAGATCAGAAAACTAAGGTATGATTTTGAATTCTCAAGTTTTTCCTACTAATTAGATTGATAAATAGGATTATTAATTAACTAGTTTAAACTTTTTATGTTAGTAGGATCCTTAATGACCTTAATTAACATTAGCTTATTATTAAAGTTGATGTTTGAATTAAACAAAATAAAGTTAATTCGTGCTTTAAGCTCTAAGTTGTAATTGTAATATGTAAAGTTAATTACTTTAAGTTAGCTGTACTTTAAGTTTCTGATAAAGAAAAAGGAAACAAAGTTAACCTGTAATTGTACTTTAAGCAGCAATTTGTGTTTACAAAAGAATCTTAGGTAGTGATACCTAAGAATAAAAGAGAGATAAAGGCAAGCTGGAGCTGTGCTTATGGTTTAATTAGGAATTGATGAAATTTTTAGAATAATTAGAAATGGTAACAGTAAAAAATGAAGAAGAAAATAGAGTAAAATCAAAAATAATTTACAGATGATATTTTTTTAATATTTAATGGGTGATCAGTGTATAATATTTTGTGTGTAATGGGTGATTAGTTTTAAATGTTATATAAATTGTTAGATTTGAAATAAAAGAAAAAAAATTACTCAAATATTAGTTTTCTAAATATATTTAATACGTTATATTGCATAATTAGTATGGCTACAATTTGGACCTACCAATGAGGGTTATATATTAGTTTTTGTTAAGAAACTAATTTCTTTTGGGCGAAGGATATGTGTTACCTATATCATGAGAGTTAAATATGATTTTGGGCTTTGTCGTGATGATGCAATATAATCGTAACCGTTAGTTTTCTATGACTGTGTTTTTGACATGTACTCTTAGTTAGTGATATTAATTATGAATTTAGATATGCATCATTAGATATATCATTTAAATTATGAATAATTGATCATTGTCGACGACGATGCAGAGGTATGCCTTGTCGAAAGCTTTTCATCTGCCAAGAGACTTGGATCTCTTGATTCCGATAATGCACTGAGAAATGACACTAGTGTTTCGACGGCAGAATCTTCTCCTGTAACAATTGCAGTGGCAGCTCAATCTATCTTGTAAGAGCTAGCCCCAGGATATTTACCAAAGGGTAATTTTGGCAACACAACAAAGACAATAAAGCGGAAATAATAAAAGCGACAAGAACAAATAAAACACCAGAACACCAGATATACGTGGTTCGGTCAAATGACTTTGACCTACATCCACGGAAGAAAGAGGAGCAAACTACTATTATAAAAGAGGGACACTTACAAATGCCTTAGGAAATGTTCCTAGGCCATAAAACACCTTCAGCTTTCTAAACAAGAAGACTTCAAACCATAAGCAGGTTTTCTTGTGATGCCTGCTATACTTCTTGTGGTGTCTGTGGTACTTCTCGTGGTGTGTCTAACATCAAAGCTCATGCCCTTATTTATAGTTCCAAGACGAGACAACAAGTCTGATTTTACCGATGTGGGACTATGGGACTTGCCAAACTAACAAATCTCCACCTTGGCATGTCCCAACAAAACTTGCTCCACCTTCTTCACAAAAGCCCCAACGGGCAATCACCAACAATGAACACCAACCAAGTCCAAGCACTGCTTGAACTTGTAAATCGGAAGAGGCTTCGTAAACATATCAGCTGGATTGTCCTTCGTATGAATTTTCTGAACAAGGACTTTTCCTTCAGCAATCAACCACTTAGCGGAATTATCACAAGAAACTGCATCTGAATAGGAAGTAGGCTCACCAACTTCACTTGTTTCTTCTGCAACAGACAAAGCATATGCAACCAAATTTGCATACCTTTGTGGTGGTCGAATATTTCTCATATGACGCATATGCCATAATTTGGTGATGTCAGAATCAGACAATGATGATGACGAAACTGCAACTGAACCTGTGACAGTAGTTCCCTGCAGAATATATAAGCTACCAGACCTACAAGCTTTCATAACAATAAGAGCACTTCTAGAAACTTTCATAACTCCACCTTCAGCTGTGTATTTACACCCAAGGGCCTCTAGGGTGCCTAAAGAGATGAGATTCTTTTTCAAATCAGGAACATGTCTAACATTAGTGAGCGTCCTCACAATACCATCATGCATTTTAATTCGGATTGTTCCTCTACCAACAACATCACATGCGACATTATTGCCCATCAAAACAATTCCACCATTACAAGATTCATATGTGGAAAACAAATCCCTATTGGGACACATGTGATAAGAACAACCTGAATCTAAAATCCATTCATTTTTAGACTTTGTCCTGTCATCAGTAGCAAAGAAAATATTTCCAAAATTCTCATCAGATGCTACACTAGCTTCAGCGGATTCAATAGTTTTCTCAACAAATTTTTCCTTTTGCTTTAATTTATTTTTCAATTTAAAGCAATCAGATTTAATGTGCCCCATTTTATGACAATATCTGCATTCCAAATTTCTATGTCTGGATTTAGATCTAGATTTAGATCTACTACTGTCAAATTCTCTTTTATCCATTTTATCCCTGACAACCAGACCCTCAGCCTGATTTCCTCTACTTTCCCCAGTGATATCTCTGTCTATTTGCTCCTTAGATTTTAGTGCAGATTTAATTTCCTGATACGAAACTGTTTCTTTTCCATAAATCAAAGTATCACGGAAATGCTTAAAAGATTGGGGAAGAGAACACAAGAGCAACAAAGCCTTATCCTCATCATCAATTTTTGCATCTATATTCTCCAAATCCATAACCAAAGAATCAAACTTATCAAGATGCGAGAGTATAGATGTACCTTCAACCATCCGAAGCATATACAGACTCTGCTTCAAGTAAAGACGATTCTTCACTGTCCTCTTCATGTACAAGGCTTTAAGTTTGTCCCATATGCTCTTAGCTGTAGTCTCCGTAGCTACCTCCCGTAAAACCTCGTCAGAGAGGTTTAGAATGATGCTGGATCGGGCCTTCTTATCCATACCCGCAAGATCTTCCTTTGACATACCATCTGGAATGTTCTCAGCACCCTGAAGTGCCAAATCAACTCCGTCTTGAACCAGAATGGCCTCCATCTTGAGTTGCCACATGCCGAAGTTGACATTTCTGTCGAATTTCTCGACAACGATCTTTGATATTGTCATTGTTGCCAAAAGATCCCAGAACCAGGCTCTGATACCAGTTTGTAAGAGCTAGCCCCAGGATATTTACCAAAGGGTAATTTTGGCAACACAACAAAGACAATAAAGCGGAAATAATAAAAGCGACAAGAACAAATAAAACACCAGAACACCAGATATACGTGGTTCGGTCAAATGACTTTGACCTACATCCACGGAAGAAAGAGGAGCAAACTACTATTATAAAAGAGGGACACTTACAAATGCCTTAGGAAATGTTCCTAGGCCATAAAACACCTTCAGCTTCCTAAACAAGAAGACTTCAAACCATAAGCAGGTTTTCTTGTGATGCCTGCTATACTTCTTGTGGTGTCTGTGGTACTTCTCGTGGTGTGTCTAACATCAAAGCTCATGCCCTTATTTATAGTTCCAAGACGAGACAACAAGTCTGATTTTACCGATGTGGGACTATGGGACTTGCCAAACTAACATATCTCCGATACGCTGTCGGTCACAGCATCTACGAGCAGAAAAGATAAGAGCTCAGACAGAGGTCACAGATGGTGAGGCTGATTCATCTGGGCCATCAAAGGATAAATTCATGAGAACCAATCATCAGCATAAACATTGAGCCAGAGCAGACGGTGGTTCAGCAGGATGTGATGTAGATATGTACGTGAAAAGCATGCAGGAGTTTACAGAGTCATTGGCTAAGATGAAGCTTCTCATGGATATGGAGACCAGCAGCAGCCCGAGTGTGGAGAATGGTAGTAGTCATCATAGTGAGAGGAAGCAGACAACACCAAAAGGCATTGGCTCCAAAGTTTTCTACGAAAGTAGGGCTTGTTAGAAAATAAATAGATAAAAAGTTGTAGAAGAAGTTGATTGTTATTAACATATCCCCTTCCTTTTATACAGGTTAGAAGCGAGAATTTTCCTCAACAGGTTAGAGGATTTCCCTCAACAGAGTAGAGAGATTTTCTCAAACAGTTAGGAAAATTTTATCTACTTATCAGGGCTTTCTTCCTCTCAAGGTATCCAAGTTCCTCTACAACTTCCAATTAGATGATCAATTTACTACAAGATTGTCAGATAATATAAACATGTTCTACGTGGTTTAGTACTGTCAGAAATATTAGATGGCATGGTCATGATAAACACTGTTTTTTTTTTTATCTGATAGAGGTAAATATATATTGATGCAAACTATGATGAAAACACAGACCTAACAGCTACATCAGTAGCTGAATCACCAAAAAATGGAGATGCATAATTTCTCCCAAAACTGGCAGCCCTATCTGCCATCCAATTGCTCTCTCGAGGGATAAACTCGATACTGCTTACAGACAACCTATTACAAAACATAACAATGTCTCGTAAAAGAGACCGAAGGAACCAGCGAACTGGAAATGTTCCTTGGGACAAAATGCACGAGACTCTGGGAGTCGGTTCTGATTCGGAGCCGTGAAAGATTCAGCTCCTTGCTTTGTTTAGCCCAGCCAGTAGAGCACAGGATGCAGCCATATAACGGGGTTTGAAACACTGCGAGGGCATCCTCCGAACACCAATCGATCAACCATCCCTATTTAATTGGATAAGTCTAGAATTAAAATGGATCAAAATTTAAGTTTTCTTGAATTGGATCTAAACTTAATTGATTGAATTTAAATCTAATTAAGCAATCAAAATAAAGTCATGATCAAATTCGATCGAAGTATTTGATTAAAATAAATAAAATTAGTCAATTTTATAATTGAGGACATGAGTAGAATTTTTTAATTTTTAAAAGGTAAAACTATAATTTTAATTATGATATACAATGAAAATCTCTAATTTATTGAGGGCATAATTGGAAAGTCAACTTAGGAACACATATTAAAATTATCTGATTTATTAGGGGTAAAATTATTCTTTTAATTAAAAACCTTGATTGTCACTCCCTTTTATGATTGCTACACACGGTGTAGCCACCATTATCGTACGTAGTTGTCGCCTGCATGTAACCTTCCTACCCATATGCGATTGTGCGCACATGTTAGCTAGACGTCTCCCAAGGTTGCCATGGCATGGCTATGCACTCACATTGCTTAGCAACCTCGTTGGCCTTCAACATCCAGGACATCGTAATAGCATTACTGTAACTATCGTAGCAATTGCAAGCAGTGGCAGTGTTGATGCAACCATCGCACGTAACCGCGTAGGCAGTAACGCTACTATTGCCATCACTGGGCTATCGCACCCCACAATGCTTATACTAAGTATACAACCGTTGCCTTCAACTAGGCCGATGGCCACCGAAAGTCATTGCCCTTAACAAAATTATTGTTAACATAGATGAATCATTCATTTATCGTAAATCAAAATCAAATAATATCTTTTCACATGTGAAAGGTGCTATTTCAAGTAGATCTAAAGTATTTGATTTAATAAAATGACTCTAATACTAATTGTTAATATAAAAACTATCATTATGCTTCTATTATATGAAAAATTTTAATGTCAAAATCTAAAATCAAATAATAATAGATCAAATTTATGATGCATACCTTTCGATGTTATTTAAATTTTTTTTTTATCTAATCTACGGGTGTATCATCAGATTTAAAAGCTATAATGGTGTCGATGTATAAGGAGAACTAGATTTATCTCTTTTTTTTTCTATAAGATCACTATAAATGATGAATTAAAAAAAAAGAATGATTTGTAATCTCTCGTATCTCCCCCTATAAGTTTCACTTAATGTCATATGTATGAAGTACATGTTTTCATCTTTCATTTCTTTCTTTTGTAAAAATTTGCATTACTTAGAAAGTGAATGAGAATATAAAGTTGTCATCCATGTCAGGAGTCGGAAGATAATTTCATGTTTTCCTTCCTAACGCATCATATAAAAACTCTATTTAATTAGGTCACTGTCACATGTTTTAACCTTTAGCTGACAAGAATCTAGGGAAGACACGATGCTCATACTGTGAGGGGTCAAGCTACCTTTTCTTTGTGTAATCTATTTAAAGTGCATGCATATCACATGATCTGTTTATAGTTTAGGGTATAGGAGACTAGAGGATAATTCCAAGGCAAATATATTTAATATCGTATACAATATTACATCCATACTCTTATTTTTCTAAGTGGTCTCGAAGTAATCTAGATGACTATCATATTCTAATAAAAATAATTAATTAATCAATCATATTTTCTGATAACGACACCAACCTCTGCCATTTCTCACTTTTCTTGTAACCACTTGCATGGCTTTAGGTGAAGAAGGTGATGATGCATGCCGGAAGCTGGATTAAGTAACCTAGAGAAGATGTTCATATTGCCAGAGCCCTCAGATTCTTTTTCATTGTTTAGTCTGTGTAAAGTACATGCGCAATGCATGATTCGTTTGGAGTTAGGTTACAAGGTTTTGTACTGTACTACACCCATGATTCTTGTCATTACATTGCCATCCTTTTTAATCTCTCTTCTGTTGGGAATAATTTTGTTTTTACTCTGATCAGGAGTCTTATTTTGGGTTAGAAGTTCGAGATTTATTATGAATAAAATACATTTATCTATTGCGCGGTAGCTAAGAGAGAGAGAGAGAGAGAGAGAGAGGGTTTCTTATGAATAAAAACACTTGTCATAAACACTTGTGGTAAGATAAACAAGAAAGATTCTGTGGTAAGCATGAAGGAATGTACCCAAGTATAGAGGGAGGAATAGATTTAATCTTGAAGGTCATGTTAAAGAGACAGAAAAGGTCAACAGTGGTCTGACAAACATTTTATCTATTGGATCATAATCCTTTTTTTTTTATGTTACCACAAAATTTTAATCCGATCTGGAGATGCCGTTTGTCTATAAGATAATAATGCATGGTAACCATGGCAATGAAATAAATAAAATTTGTCATTAACCTTAATTCCCATTTTTTATTTGATCATGAGAATGAATTAATGATTGTCAGTATATATATTACCTTATATAAGCTAAGAATATGTTCTAAACATATGGATAAGGTGCTTCTTATCATGACTTTTACTATGAGATTAGGGTATATAAGTATATTACATGTTTTCTTTACTATTAATTATTGTTGTCACTTAGGTTTAAATCATATAAATTATTATTGAAAATATTAATTGTATGTGATTTATGATATATATGTAAACCTCGAGCTCAAAGTTGTAATTCTTGTTGTTGAAGAAATGTATGTTTAACTATAAATATTTATAAATGAAAGAGCTTCTCGAACAGATAATTTTACTAAATAAAAGAGTCATCTACTTTGAGAGGAACACTAGGAATCCTATTTTTATATTTTTTTCTATTATTATGCCACTCAAAATTCGTAAAAAAATTATCTCGTTTGAATTTCATATATGAAACTATATATATACTTGAATATCGGTATTATATTTTTTTATATAAATTGATATGGTTGATGGAAGAATATCATATTCTTTTGTGAAGAAAGAATTGTGAGCTATCACAGTGATTGTTAAGTGTGACGATTGATAAATTATTACAATGTAAAAGCATTATGGTGGTTATTCAATCATAGGAAATATGGATATTATTACTGTGATAAAAGTATCATTTTGAATAATAGTAGTATTATGATTATCTATGGTAGGGTAAAAATATCTACTAATATAATTAAATAACCACAATAATAAGTGTAACTATTATTGTGGATAAATAAAAATAGCTATTGATATAGCTAGAAAAGTTTATTGTGATTGAAAAAACATGCATTATCATAATTGAATTACCACAACAATATATAGACATTTACCTGTAGTTAAAAAATCTTTAATTATTTCTTTTCACGATGTGACTTATTTCCAAGGTTTTTAACCTTAGGGCTATATGTTACTACAGTTACAAACAACAGGGACATACAGGTGAGGAGCACATATAGGAATATGTTTTGTTGTAGTGAATCCTTGGGCTTGATTTTGTACTCGCAGGTCTTGTACTTGACACACTTGATCATCATATTGGCACAATCAATCCCTGAGAAGTTGTTCAATCATCAAACTATTGTTCTTTAAATCCAAACTATTTTTAAGGTAAATGTAGAAGAAGCAAAACTCACCTGCAAGATATGCACCATGGACGTAACCATTATAATGCTGGCTTGTGTGCTCGCCAGTGAAATAAACCCTTCCAATTGGTGCCTTCACAATATATTTGTCAACATTTACACACTATAATTACCGGATATCTATTTATAAGAATGATATGTGATATATATATATATATATAGATTACCCTGATCTGATCATACTCGTATCGGTTGACACCAAGTGGCCAGTTGGAGAAGGATCCCTTGAAGAACCTATCAGACCACCACCTGGGAACGAGGATATCTGTGGCCTCAGGAATGTGTTTGCCGAACATGTTCCTTAAGACCTCCATGGCTTCTGCCTTTGTTTGGGAGTCTGGCTGCTGCTCTATCCTCCTTGATTCCTCATCTGTTACTGTGACCAATAGAACATTGGCTCCTGGGTATTGCTTCTCGAAATGCTGCATGCAGCCATGATTCATGCTTTGTGAGGCTAACATATATCGACACAAGCTTCGCTAGATTTTGCTCATTGTTCTCAATAAAAGGAGGGTTAACTCTTTGTTGGTCTACGTTTCTAAATGCAAATAGATGTGTTGATAGCATCATCATAGCACCTGCCACACTGGATAGTATCCTCTCCTTTCACTGGCATACAGAAAGTGTTCCGTCCCTTCTCCATCGGGCCAAAACTTATGAGGGAACTTGAAAAAGATCTTGGTGTACACAGACATACCGAACTGGCATATCGCGAGGTTCTTCCATTGCTACAATTAAAAAGATGATGTATAAGGTCACATTATCCCAAAGCAAGCAATAGTAGTAACTACTACAAAATTTACAGGAGAAGAAAATAAAAAATATATTATTTTTTAAATAGCTAAAAGGAAAAAAAACTTACGGGCAAGTCTGGCTTAAACTTGATGAGCTTGCTCTGAAGAACACCAATACTGACTGAAACGATTACATAATCTGCATTGTAAAATGATCCATCCTCGGTGGTAACAGTTACACCACTCGTAGAGTGTCTTATATCTCTCACTACCTGTAATTATTAATTAAGTAAAATTTAGTTAAACAAAAATATTTATAATAATAGTATGTAATTTCTGCTAGAAAAAATTTGTGGAAAAACCTCCCTAATTTTATTTTATTTTTGCATAGTGTCTCTTATTTCTTTTTTTTGTGTACAGGTTTTTTTTCCATATGCAATAAAAGTACTTCAAAAATAGAGGATATTTTTCCCTCTTTTTCAGTTATTTGTTCCTTCTGATAGAATTGGTTCAAGTCATGATTTTAGACCAGTTCAAAACAATAATTTAGTTTACAAATCAATATAATTCATATTTGAAAATATACGAATTAAAAAAATTAAAATAATTATTCAAAATAAGTTTAAATAAAATAGAAATATTTAATATGATAAATGCTTGCAAAATAATAAGATAAATTGAGTAACCATATGAACGACTATAATAAAATATAGATAATGTAAAATTAATTATATATTTAAATTAAAAATAATTTTATAAACAAAACATAAATAAAAATAATTTATAGTGACATTTTAAATAAAATAATTTTAATCAATATTTTAAAAATAATAAAATTTAAAATTTAATATTATCTATATTTTTATCTTAAAATATTAAAAATTAAATATTGATGATGAGTTTAAATCAAACTAGTCAAGGTTAATATATATCAGGTCAAACACCAATTCAACCTAACAACTTAAATTATTAGATTGTGAGTCAAATTTAATAGATGTCACTTGACTGTCTCAATATTTTTCAATGTAAGACTATTTTTTTAGTTAATCTCTACTCACACATTAATATTTTTTGATATAGAATATCAATTTAGTTCATATCCAAGTTCCTAATTTCATTATTAATTAATTAAAATATGATTAAAAAATCAAATTATTTGAAAGTTGTAAAATATATAAGCTAATAAATATTTACTGATTCAAAAAAAAAAAAACACACACACACACACAGAGTTATGGATGGGAACATCATCATGCTTCAACCTAATCATAGTGCACTAGTGTGGTGCCATGGAAGAATGGAGAGATAATAGAATTGATCTGAAAGGTCAACATTGGTCTGAGAAACCTTTATTTATCGGACCAGACTTTTTTTATTTCACCGCAGGATTCTAATCTGTTGCAGTTTGGCATAAGATAATAATGCATGGTAACCGTGACAATAAAATAAGTACAAGATACGTTCATGACACTGGAAGAGTAATGGTGTTCCAACAACAGGTGCATTTAAATACGAGGGTATGTAATGATGTTTGCAAAGAGACAAGTGAAAGCTAAAGCTTTGGACGCGGACAATTGCCAATGAACAATTATACTTGCAGCTCACTGTGCTACTTGGCAATAAAATAATAATGAATCATAAACATTACAGCAAAGTTGGTAGAAAGATAGGTCTAGGAAATATGGAAGAGTCATCAGATCCATATATATATATATATATATATATATATATATATATATATATATATATATATATATATATATATATATCCCTTTCTCTCAAATTGATAATTTTTGTATTAATTCCTTAGAAAATAACTTTCTATTCAATCTTTTAATTCTTTAAAATATTAAAAAATTATCAAAAATAATTAAATAAGATTTTGATTGTCTGCTTACATCACGGATCTAAATCAAACATGAGTTTAGCTTTCAAGATAGGCTTGATGTAGAGAATAAAGAAATTTAAGAGTTATCTTACAATAAAAGCTCCTATGATTCTTAAGTAAGGATTCAAAGGATTCAAGAGTAGGAGTAGAGTTCTTTTTGACTTTTAGAGAGTTTTGAAGACACATCTACATAGGACCTTTTATGATGGATTGAGATGATCGAGTTAATATGAGTGGTGATTATGCGAAATAGTTGACCAATCATGGAGTTATTTGTTGAATAGTCAGACATTACAATTATGGGAGTAATGTTCATATTGACTTCTAAGATGACCACTTATCATGCAAGGTTAAGTGGACCTTCATGCTAGCGTAGATTCGACGTCATTATAGGATGGTCATTCAATGGATGTAGGACCTTCAAACTTATAGATCTTCAACTTGGTTATCCACCCTATGTATCAATATTAGAGTCGAGACTTGGTTCCCTTTCTACCATTTCTTTGTCCTGATATGCATCAAAGATCTCGTATGCTTAAATGGCACCAAATCTATGATAGTATCTTGTATCATTTGTTGAGGAGTGTCATGATTGACATTATATTGACATTGAGCTTATTTTATGTGTGTTATAACATATGCTTCGGGGGGTTTATCTTATTTCCTTCCAATCTAAAGTGTTGCAAGATCCAAGGGGCTCCGAGCTCCAATAAGAATAAAAAGAATTTTTTTTAATATGTTTTCAAGGAGGGGGTGGTCTTTTAGTCTTGATTAGATTACTCAAATATTTGTTGATACTCACTTGATGATGGCCATAGTAGACAATTTACTTGAATATATTGAGCTTGTTTGATTCACTTGAATATCTTAAGCGTTATCTGAATTCACCACCATTGTCAAGATGAGAGAGAAATGACTCATAGTAGTTAAACTTAGTACTGGTAGCTCTATTAGAATGCTTAGGAATTCAACAATCTATGTCTCTTTAGCTCCAATTAGTCTCTTCCTCAAGTCCTCTAAGATAGCTCAATCAGTGACCTTAATCTGGCTATTTGATTGAGGATTTCTTTATCATTATTTGACTTTAGATGTTGGGTAGGCTCTTGACGCTAATTTTAGGAGCACCCCTATATTTTCTTCATAGGGCACTTGCTCAATCTAGAAAGAAAGATAAATATGCAATTAGCAGCTTGGTCTTAAGGAAGTATTTTGCCATGGTAGAAATGCAAGCTTCATATCTCCTATTGATATGGTTTACTACTAGCTAAGAGACACTATATAATTTTTAAGTATTCTATAGATATATATTTGCATCAATATAATGAAAGCCTCATATTTGGCTTCATTATTAGTTACTTTGATTACAAATCGGAATGTATACTCATGTATCCCCACTCTACGAGATCAAGTCAACCTCTCCCTTATTGCTGTTGTTAAATTATCGATATGAAGCATCTAGGGCTTACTTAGCATCTAGTATCAACTCTAATGAGTAAGTCATCTCAGCGATGAGGTCGATTAGTGTCTGGGTTTTTATGCTAATTTGGGGACAATAGGATGTATGAACCCTCCTAACTTAATTGACTATTTTATGAGTCAATTCAACTTCAATAAAATATAGTGGAGAGGTTGATTTATTATTATATAATATAGTACCTAGAAATAGGAATAGAACTTTTGAGCAGCTAATAACAAAACAAATGCTATTTTCTCATAAGTGGGGTAGCATTGCTCTACATACTTTAAGATGTGCCTGATATAGTAAATTAATATTCATGATTGAGTTACCAACATGTAAATGTATAGCTCATCGTCAGAGTTAGAGCTCTAAAGTTATGTAGAATTTGAAATGAACTGAGATATATCTTCAATTTATCAAATGTCATCTAGCCGATCCAATAAAAAAATTTAGGATGTCTAAGTGCCTCAAAAAGGGTAGGCATCTATCGCCAGTTTAAAATGAGAAGTGATTCAAGATGACAATGCTTCCAATTAATTGTTGAATCTTTATTACTAAAAATTAAAGACTTTCAAGGATAGCCTTGACCTTCTTTGAGCTAATATCAATTCCTCTATTCCTCTCTAATAGATTATGAACTCTAGAAATTTGCTTGATCCAATGCCAAAACTATACTTTAGAGGGTCTAATCACATTCAAAACTATTTGACGGTGATAAAAGTTCCTTCAATGTTAGTCAAATGGTGTTGACCTCTTTAGTTTTTGACCAACATATCATCGACATAGATCTTCATGTTACATTCAATTTTTGAATATTTTATTGATGATTTTTTAATAAGTAGCATCCATATTTTTTAGTCGAAATGGCATAACTTTATAACAACTTATTGAGTCTATCGTGCATCTACTTCCTTAGCTTCTATCAAATTAGGTGATGTTCTGATCAATATTGAGTCGGTGTGCCAATATAGTTCAGTCAATGGATGGTCTGATCTAATAGAGCTGGATATAGAGGCACTTCAATCCTAAAGTCTACGACTTTAGGATGACTCTACTAACCCACGCCTCAACATGTTATGACCCAAAGAAGGTCAAAGCTATCCCGGATATAGTGATAACTCTATTAAACCTACTCCGCTTCATACTTGTGTCGACTTGTACCATCTTGTGGAGATAATAATTCACTATAGTGGTCCTTGTTGCTCCATTTCTGCACTAAACTGAAACAAGAATTGCATATGCATCATTCTCCCCAACTTGTAAGTTTCCCACATATATAACATGAGAAATACAGAAACTAACAAGTTTTTTATTAGTTGTTGAATCAAAAGCACAGAACGAAACATCGTGGCTTAGTTCATGTAGGTGATAGGTTGACATGAACTAGCCTAAATCTTTTTGCTACTCACTTGAACACTGATGGCAAGATTCATCCATCAGCAGTTGCCCTGACTTCCTTGAGCAGGAGATCATAATGTGACTGCACACTTAGCCTTATAAGATCCCGTTTCCCACATCTTCAAACTAGGATTGCAGAGCCTCAAGCTCTCTACTGGTGGATTCATCTTGCCATAAGTGTTTAAGAGGGTATCATAAAGATTAAGATAGGTTAATACTATGTATCATCTGCATGAATATGAATTGTGGTAGCTACAGTGATTTCTCCTATAATTTTGATTCAACAACTCATTAGACATTTATAGAAGATGAAACAAGCTTCAGAATAATATGTGTAAGGTTAGAATAATGACATTGGTTTTATTGCTCATGTGTCTCATGTCAACAAGTAAATGCCATTAAGTTTCTTATGTCAAGCAGATGGATATGAGATCAAAAGAGAATTATACCATATTTTGCGCATAAAATAAGAACCTAAATTCCCGACAATGGTCGACCGTGATATAATGTAAAAGAAACTAAAAAGTTCCCTTGTCTTATTTTTTTTTTTCCAAGAATTTAATTCCCATGTTTCATACAATGGTAGATTATTTTCCTGAATACTTCAAAAGAAAATGATATAGAAAACATCACATCACTACCCTATATTGTGCCCACTCTTATACACTATTAAGTTTTTTCCTCTACATTTTTAATATTATTTTCCACAAGGAGCTGCAATGTAAAAATATATTGTCTGAGATAATTTAGGTCAAAGAATATTATAGAAAATACTTTCTAGTATTTTTATCAGTATTTCCTGGGACCTTATTTTCTATCTTAAATTAGAAAGAATAAAAGGTCACTTAAACTATATCATCTACAAAATTTTCTTATCACTTAAAATAAGAAAAAAGCTTGTTTTGATAATTGGACATAAAATTGGAGATATATATAAAGCATGACATGAAAGTGTGTGCTGACTACAGATTATCAATCAACGAGTACTATAAAGCATTTACCTTTCCTAAGAGGAGACGAGGATCGACAATGGAGCTGTTCTTGGTCGTCCTTAGGAACTGGCCAGCCAAGTCATACACCAAACTCTCAAACCCTCGTTGGTCCGCCACAAAGTAGGCTTCCTTACCGAAGTTGGCAAAGGTGGGCAAAGGAACAGTATTCTGTAGACTCGTCACCCGTGGTGGCTCCGCGAACTCGTAATCGCAGTTGAAGTAGTCCATCAGCATTTCCAACGCAGTAGAGGGAACCCTGCATGCATGCAAAACCATATGTCAATGCATGCGCTTGCATGTTGTTTAAACAACGGATGGAAGAATGTGCTAGCAGAGCGATAGATTTACTGGTCCTTCAAGCGTTGAGATGCCAAAATGGAGATGTCCTCATGACCACTGGGAGGTAAGGATTTGGAGAGCTTCTCCCCAAAGCTCTTGACCTTGTCTGCCTCCTCGATAACCTTATCGACTTTGGACCTTGGGTAAAGCCCACCACTAGATAGGTACAAATGAGATAGTTAAAAACCAAGATGGAGAAAGAAAGGAGATAGAAAGCTTATCACATGGAATACCTACAATAAATAAAAACAATATAATATTTTATTAATAAAAAATTAATTATAAACCCCTGCTATGCATTGGTTCTATTATTCCTCTCTTGATTTCTCCTTGTACACTTATGAGAGGAGATGATAACCCTAATTGTTAAGGCAACTATTTCTAAGACGATTCAAACTCCTAACTAGTTCAGACTCATACTTTTACCTTAATCTAGATTTGGACTTCCTGTTTATGTAAACTAGGATTATTAACATTATCTTAGCACTCTTGTATAATGCTAATATCTCTAATTTCATTTTTATCCCTTTAAAATAATAAAAATAGACAAAGGCTCAATGAAAATATTTGTAGGATAGTATCTTTTGTCATAGCATCTAAGTTTTTATACTTCAAACATCTGTGATAGACTGATTACCTGAGAGTGATAGTTATTGTCTTGTAAAAAAAAAAAAAAACTTAATTCGTCTAAAATTATTGTCAAAGTGTAAAATGAATCCATTATTATCTCTTATCAGAAAATAAGAATCAGTCTTGATCTCCTGTTTTGCTTTCTTCTTAAGATTAGCAAGTTCTTTTAACTTAAACAAATGTACATCTTTCAAAAGTTTCAACTAAAGATTGTATTTTACTTGTTGGAGCTTCTTCTAAAGAACTTAGTAAAGTCTGAGATGATGAATGACTGCTACTTTCAATGCTTATAGAACTTCCTTTAGAAACATTTTGACATTGAAGTTGCAAAATTTACATTCTTTAATTTGAAGTCTGACCCAATAATAGTATTGGATTTCAATTGAACATTGATTTTAAGAAGATTCATACATTGGTTAAAAACTACATCATGCATCTCGTCATCTTTATCTAATGTTATAATATCACCATCTTAATCAACATCAATAAGAATAATGTCAGCTTCGAACTTAAAAACATCAATAAGAATAATGTCATATTATGATTTTAAGTCTTTATAGGCATTAAACCACTTAAATAAATTATCATACTTTTCCTTAATCACAAAGTCACACTTGTTTGGTGCACAATTAATAGATTGACATGTAAAAAAAGTAAACTTTCATATTCCTTATCTCCCCTACAAAATTAACTTATTTATACTATCTTTTTAAATACCAAAAATTTTCGATACATCGATACTTCTTACAATAATAATATTAAATATTATTTTATAAGAAGTTTGACTATTACCATTAGTCCACTTGCCCCACGACCATGGCCACTAAAATTTTGTCTATTTAGTTTTTCTACATCATTATTTTCTTTTTTCCTTCTCCTTCTAAATATTCAATTTACTTTGCAATTCAATATTAGTATTTCAAGTTCTACTCAATATACAGTCATGTGATTGTAAAAAACTAAGCAATCCACAAACATATAAGTTAGATCGATCTTTTGATTCTTCAATAATAGTAATATATATATGACTATATTTATCTCAAGGACCTCTTAAAATTATTTTAATAATTTTTTATTAGAAATTAATTGTTTGTATCTTCTCATTTGATTAACTATATCCATATCTGTTGAAAAGTAAACTTACATTGTTTCACTTCCATATGCAAATAATTCTTTTAATATATCTTCAAAGAGTTTGGAGTCCAACAATCAATACCTTAGAGCATGGCACTCTTGCTCCAAAATCATCTAAGCCTCCTTAGAATTTATTGTAGTAGAAATTCAAAAAAATATACATCTCATCAACTATTTGTTGAAGCAAATAGAGGGTGTGCAGATGGTTTCTTTGATCTTCCTTCATGGCTCTAGCTACATCATGATATTCTAAAACAGTCTCCCATAAGGCATCAAAACCAAGTTTTCATCTTCATATTAATATCAAATAATTAACTCTTCTGAAAATCGAGACCATCGACTATAAAAGTCCCATGGTGGCACTAATGCTACTGCTCACCGTCATAAATAAAAATATCATAGTTTTGATATCATTTTGTTGAAAGTCGATAGAGGAAATAGAAGGCCAATGATGCGGAAGAACTAGAATAAATCAAAAAAATAAAAGACTATTTGATAAATAAAATAAACCTAAGTATAATCGTTCTACCAATACTCTACAACTCGTTAGAACTCTTGAATAGTTTTAGGGTTAGAAGGATTAAGAAAAATAGGAGTTTGAGTTAATCTTACAAGTGGGATTATTAGCATTATCTTAACATAGATGGAAATGAATAATATTAAAAGAACTATGAGTGTAAGAATGTGGATTACACGGAAAGCTTTGATTACTTCTCTTTGTAGGTGTTGGAGGAGATGTTGCGAAAGTCTGAGATGAATTTTCTCATGTGGAGCTTATTGGCCATTTCCCAAATGGGGTTCATCTCGAGGCCATTCACTCCTTGTACCCAATTGGCTCCCACCTCCACGTTCAACCCTGTGAAGCTAGCCTTACGCATACGGCCACCGATGCGGTCCGTGGCCTCGAGGATCAATATGTCCTTTACGCCGGCATCTGATAGCGTCTTCGCAGCAGAGATCCCTTCGTAAATTGGTTTCATGTTCATTAGAGGCTTGAAGTACATGCATCGATTGCACTTAAGGTTGTCAGGAGAAACTGATTAAAAATGTTACCAGACATGCCGGCTCCGACGATGATGACTTTTGGGCCAGCGACCGCAAAACCTTCGACGGTGACTTTGTAAATGAGCAAAAGAGCTACGATAACATCAGTGGCTCCCATCTCACTTTGCCACCTCTCCGTGACTTTAACTGCAGATGTGAAGGATGCCCGTCCTATGGTAGGTAATTGGACTTATATAAACTAGGGAGGAGGGAGGGAGACGTTGGGACAAAAAATAAAAGATAAAAAAGTAAACATAGTCTGATTAATAAAACTTTAAAGGATAAGATTTAGATATCATTTGAAAGTACATATTTGTTAACTCAAATAATGTTTTTACCGAGCTAATTACAAATTATCCCCTTACTTGAACCCTATTAGCATTGTAGTCCTTATACTTCAAAAAATTTATATTGGGATCATTATAATTCTAAAAATAAAATAAATAACTTTGTTTATCCTAAAATTATTAATTGTCTTGATAAATTGATAAAAAACAGAACACGTGACATCAATACAATAGTGATGAGCAAAAAAGTAATTTTAATATCTTTTTCGTTTCTAACCACTTCACCGATAAAAAGATAATTTTAATAGCTCACATATTATGTTTTCTATTGACGATGTTAGGACAAATAATATTATTTTTTTTACTTTTAGAATTATAAGGATCTTAATATAAATTTTTTAAGTATAAGGACGATGATACTAATATAGTTTAAATAAAAGAGGTAATATATAATTAGTTCGTTTTATAGTTCAAATAGAAAAGGTAATATGTAATTAATCCGTTTTGATCCCTTTGATCTAAGTGTATCATTAAATTCATTCCCCTATGATATCACCATGAACGTAAAGATTTCTCATAATTTAAAGTAACCAGTTGATATATCACTATATAGGGAGTGAATCTGTAACTAGTAATAATAATCCAAACAATGGATTTTGAATGTACTCTCTCTCTCTAACTTTCTAGAGAGAGAAGTGCTGGGTGTTTCTCACCATGGTGGTGTGAAACCCCATCCCCATGTCTCCTTCAACAACTCGTCCCCCTTCTTCCTCTGTGTGCACTGGAGGAGATCTGATTGACACATGGCTCCAAAGATGCTGAAGCGTGATAAGGGCAAGGCGATCATGGTGGACTCCTCACCACCGTCGCCTTCATGTGTTGGGAAGTCTCTGGCCCCCTTGCGGCCTCATCTTCATGCGTCAACTAGGACTGAGAAGGCATCGACCCAACCTTCATCAGCCACTCGACCTTCGGGTCGCAATATGACTTGGAAAAACCTAATGACCGACCCATCTTATGGTACTTCATCAGGTTCATTCTTATCATCTTCTGTTTATTCTTGGATTTGTAAGAACTCTAAGGGTTTTATTGAGTTCGATGAGGCTTCTCTTCTTGCTTGACGACAACCGTGGATTCGTAGCCTCGCCGGATGTATTTTTCGCTGACCGCCTCCTATTGATTTTCTTAGATATGTTGTTTCCCGAATTTGGAAGTGTTCACTGCCTCCTTTGGTAGTCTCTTTTCTCATCCGAGGCTAAGGTTGCTCATGTGCTGACCAAGGTTCCTTGGACCATCAAAGGCGACGTATTGCGTGCAAACTTCCAGCCTCTCACAGAACATATTTTATTGGTTCCAATTTGGGTTCGATTTGTGAGTTTGCCAATTGAATATTAGAATCATAATTGCATTTTTCGTATGGCTTTTCTGTTGGGTCATCCTCTTCGGGTTGAATGCTAATTTTCGTTTGAGCAAGAGCATTTTATCAGGGTTTTGCATTGAAATGGATCTATCTAAACCCCTCAAGCATGGGATTTGATTGGGTTGTCACAAGAAGGGAATATTCCAAGTCGTTTCTTACAAGAATTTACCGTCGGTCTGCTTTAAATGTGGCTGTGTTGGCCACAAATCGAAGGCTTGTCATGTTTCTTTCGCTTATGTGAATATGTCTCCCCACAGGTTGAAGGCGACCCTGGGTGGTAGAGCAACCCCCTTCAGAGTCGGATGGCTCCAATGCCCTATTTATGGGTGCTGTGCTGACCCTAGAAACAGATCCATATGGCCCCTAGACCAGAGTGGACAGACGGAGGGTTGCCTAGCATGGACGTGCCGGTCGTCACCCTCCGACAATGCCGGAGAAGAAGACGTGAATGCTGCAATGTCCAACTCACATGAGGAACATGTGGAAGTGGAGGTTGTCACTATTATGCACGTGCCAGAATCGGTAAGCGCAGAGGAGGATGCTGCTGATATCACAACACCAGTTATGATATCACAACAATTATGGCTGAGGAATGAGAGTGCTCAGATCGACCACATGTGGCCAACGGTGATTTGAATCCTGCTGTTAATACCACTAATGCTGATGTCATTCCGTATTCACTCGGGGAGAGACAAGTGTCCGACATAAGATCTCTGCCTATGGAAGGATGCATGTAAACTGTCTAGTTAGGTGTGGCCAGCGGATGCCACGAATGCTGATATCTATCTAGAGGTATCCCATGTATCATCTCCTCATATTGCAGGATACGTGGAGTCTATCAATTTGATCACACTAGTATCAAATCCCATGCTTAATACTAATGAAGCTAATACTATCTAGATTGAGGGAGAAATATATCCGACTCAAATTTAAGGCTCCTTCGTTTATTAAGTGATAGCTCCCTTGACTAATAACTCATCTTCTTCGCTCACTCGGGTACTCTCTTCATTAGTGTAGGATGACGTTAAATCCTTGGAAGATGAAAGGGGGTATTCCTCCTTCATCTTCCTTTACCCTTTTGGTGAAGAAAGTCGGATAGGGAGGTAATCAAATGATTGATGATAATAGTGTGCCTCTATTGGAGCTTCCTGATGATACTATCCTTGCAAAGGTGCCAACTCCAAGAAGAAATGACAACCGCGTTAACGAAGAGTAATTGGAATGCCCCCCAATTCCATCATATATTATCATGCGAAATAGGATCATAATCTATATATTACTAGTAGAAATAAGTTATATTAGGTGACAACATTTCAAGTTGTTAAAAACCCTGGTATTTCCAAAATTATACGGACAATTAGAATACAAGACTTCAATAACCTAAAACTAATTTACATTTATGTATGATACATAAATCTTCTAATAATGTTTTTAGAAAAATGGAAAAAAATTGCTAACTAAAATGTGAAATTTTATCCTAACTTAATTATATTCATAATATAAGACATGAAATTAATATAAATTTATAATAAAATTCCAATACAAACATATTGACAATTGTTAGACCATAAAATGACACCTGATAGCTTTAATCAAGGTATGTAATATCGTACCGGTGTTTCGAGGTTGGTTCGACATGGTACTGGTGTACTAAGTGGTACACCAGGGTGTACTGAATTGTACACTATGGTTTACCGAGCGATTTCCTCTTACTGTAGCACTGTAGCATTGTTACAATGTATTACTGTAGCATTGCTACAATGTATTACTGTAGCACTGTAGCACGGTCCATCCGGTAGCGGACTGTCATGGACAAACTTCTAAACATGATGTTTGATGTAATGCTTATGTATGTCCGTGTCTTTTGGTATGTTCATGCCTTGTACAGCATGTAGGGGGACGGCCGAAGGCTTAATAATCTCATTTTAGTTGGGTTGGTGGCATCTTTAGGCTTGTAAATAAATGTTGTGTCATGTGGACATGTGCGAGAGATTTTCGGTCTATAATGGATCATTTTACCCTTTGTTGTGCAACTGTTCAAAGCTTGTAAAGTCTGTTTGTAATTTGCATTGTCTATGAAGTGTTTTTCGGAGATGTTTGCTTGTGGATCCCGATTGAGGCGTTCTCTCTAACCCGTTCCTTCTTTTGTTGGTCCTAAGGGACAATGGGAGGCTTCGGGGAGGCTGACCTTTGCGGACGGACACGCAAGGGTGCCGTACGACTTAGGCAAAACCAGCTAAGTCCATGACAGATGGTATCAGAGCGGGACAAGCACTCATAGAAACACTTAGCATGCAAACGTGGGGGACCTAACGGGGCTGCGTTGAGGGCAGTCAGCACACGCGCGATCGTTTGGGGGAAAACGGGCATGGAGATGTAGGGAAAAGGAGTCGCTCGGAGGAGCGGACATCTGAGATTGACATTCAGAGGAATGGCCAACCCTTCGCGCAAGAGGCACCACGAGAATAGACAAGCTTGGAAGAATGTGGAGCGCACAAAGGTTGGGATGGCTGAGTTTGAGCTACGTCTCAACGTTGACAACTATACTTGATGGTGCTCAAGGCAAGCGAGTCGCTTGGTAAAAAGATGAGACCATGCAAGGTGGAATAAGTTGCTCAGCGATCGAAAGAGTTGTGCAAAGCTCACAAAGGTGAGGGGAATTGCTAAGTCAAAGAATTCGGTACTCATGCATGGGCTTGTATGCGGACGATGGAATGTTCACGGCCATCCTTAGGCGACCGAAACTCGGCGCCATGGAGCATTGAAACTTTCTCTTCGGCATGTGAAGGATACGTCCGTGGGAGGCTGAAGTGTGCAACGAGTTCAGCATGTTGCTAGGCCTTGAGTGGTGCAGCGGGGGCTGTATTGACGTGGAGTCGCAATCTAGCAAGTGCGTTTGCAGGAGGCAGAACAATGTACAGTTTGTTCAGTAGATCAGAGTAGTCCAAGGGGATGGTGGTCTCCGAAACGAAGAGAGATGTTGCTCCAATGGGACAGTTATCCAGGAGGGATAAGTCCCGGCTCTCTAGAGGGAGAATCATGTGGGACGGACCGCACATGTTGAGGAGGAGTACCTCAACAAATAACAACTCCATGAAGCTCAATGGACCGAGCAAGCGGTGAAGAGTCATCGCATGATCTCGCTTGAGAGAATGCATTGGTGGATGCATTGCGAGATCAAGTGGGGGAGCGCCCCAAAGTAACACAAATGAAGGCACATTTGGAGTCGATTTGAAGATCGGACTCAAGGGAGGGCTGACCCGTGGAATGGTGGGCGCGAGGGCCACCATCGACTCAATGTAAAAACGAGGAGCAGAGCAACTTGGGTGTAACTTGACGAAGTACCCAAGCCGCATGAAGGGAGCTAGCATAGAAGTTGGAACATGGAGTAGAGGCACAGTGCTTTCCCTAGACAGAGGTCAAGGACATGAACTCTTGCAGAGGCAGGAGTAGAATCATGTTGTTCCATGGGTCCTTCATTCTGACGGAGTGGACTCATCTTGCATGGTGCCAAAGACGAAAGGAGCTTCTGGGCACATGCACCTTATCTCGGAGAAGCATTTGATGGAGGAACTAAGGCGACTCAATTTGCGGAGGCAAAATTAGGTTCAAAAGGCCTTAGCACGGGGCAAGAGGACTCAGAGGTGGGTACTCTTGAAGAATATGCCACAGTGTTACCATTCAAGTTGCCATGAAGGAAGCGGTGCGCAGCGGAGATTATGCTGGTAGGGGCAGAGGCCCAGGATCTAGACAATGGTGCACTAATTGTAGCGAAGTCGGGGGACTTCGGGAGCTACTAGGCGACGGACTGTCCTAGAGCGGTGCTTCATCTAAGTGTGACCCAAAAGTGGGTGGATGAAGGTCGATTGCCAAAGGAGCGAACAAAATCGAAGGTGGAAGAGACCCTGCGATGTATTGGTAGAGGCCATACATGGAGGGTTCACAATTTGAGTTTATCCCACAAGGATCAGAATGCAATAGAGATGTCACCAGGAGGCGACATGGTGCAGCGGGTCGTGGTGGAACAGTTCGTGGCAATGCGATACACACGACATAGTCCCGTGAGAGACTAGATCATACGGAGGTATGATCGGGAGCTACTGGAAGCTCCACTTCGGTGAATAACATGACGGCAAGAAGGGCTATGGATTCAAGGAGTGAAGGCCATGGTACCGCAGAGGCGGGTCTTCCGTGCGTGCATCGAATTTTGGATCGGATGAAAACCTTGGTCATTAGCATATGGGGGCTGTGTTCCACCAAGGGAAAAGTTTGAATGCAAGTACCAGTGAGTTCCATGGGAGGGACTTGATCATGCAGAGGTATGATCGAAGCAGTTGGAGAGTTGGATTGCTCCAAAGCTCATATTCGCTTAAGGGAGCCCGACAAGTCAGAGGACAATGTCGAGTAAGCGAACGTTGCTACCAAGGAAGCTAAGGAGAACAGAATCGGTGCAGACCCTATAATGCGATGGCAGAGGCCATGCATGGGAGTTGTAGTCTGTCTTTCCATCGACCAAAGGAGAGCTGCTTGGAGAACACAGAGGTGTTGAAGCAGGGGGGTTGAAAAGGGCGAGGAAGCGACGACGAGTCCAGAGGGACTTAGCTACCCAAAATCAAGCATCAATTAGAATGGAGGTGGACTCGGAGGAGTGCCACAGAGGCATATCTACTGATTGTGATGAAAAGGGATGCAGATACGAGGCGACGGATAGTAGTGCTATGGCATGGCAGCGCCATGGTACTGCAGAGGCGAGACTTCCGTGAAAGTCATTGATCCCTTGCTCTCATGGAGGGAGAGCGCTTGGTCATGAAAGGGGCCGAGGAGGTGGAGCATGCAGAGGCAATCTTCAAGTACCGAGACAAGGCTGAAGGGCAGAGGCCGAGGAACTTCGTAAGACCGGTGTCAATGAGCTTCTCATCAAGATAGCCGAAAGTGAAGGACTTCGGGTCATGCAAGAGTGCATAACCAAGGAACGAAGCAGGCAATACGTGGTGCTGTACGTTTGCTACTCAGTGGAGTAGGCGGCAGGGTTGATGGAGAAGACAGTACAATCTCAGAGGCGACCAAACCTATGAGAGAATTACTCCAAGTTGGGGTGAAAACTTCCTGCATTCTAGAAGTTCGATGGCATTGAGAAGGTGAATCACAGTAACTAACTCAACGCAAGGAGTGCAAACACTTCAAGCACTTCAGAAGTGTGAGCAAAGAGCAAGCGAAGGCCAGTAACCAGCTCGATGCATGGAGTACAACCTCGAGGAGGAGGGCGAAGTCAAGTAACCTTTGCCTTCTCAACTCTTAAGAGAATGGGCGAAACCGAGTACCCCAATTCTCTTATCTATCTAGTAGAGGAGCTCTGCATATGTTCAAAGACCCTTTGAAGATAATGGAAGACAATAGTTGTCAAATCCTCACCAACGGTGATCAGTGTTACTGAGAGTAGATTGTCCGCTTCATTTCCCAATGAAATGCCAATCGAAAGTGGAAGTGATGCTAACCTACTTGGATGTGACAACTAAGTGAAAGAAGAGTCAATGAGCAAATTTTGCGGAGGAAGGACCTAAAACTTCAGAAGTTTGCGAGACGATGCTCGTTAAAGCTCCAACAAGCATCCACCCAGTTCAAGCAGCATGAGGAATTTGAGAGACTGGCGCAGTAAGGATGGTCTTTTCCTTCATCTGGGGGATCCGTAGGAATTAATAATGATCAACACAACTCAGCCAACCCCACACTAGAGTTAGAGTCATTGGTGAGTTGAAACAGCATGACGGATCAAAGGTTCGACTACTCAAAAACAGCGGCGGAGAGCACCTAGGAGCCAAGAGACGCATTGTAGCTGGAGCTACATAAAATAAACTCTTTTCCTTATCTCATTCATAAAAAAATATAATATAATTAGATACATAAAATAACATAATAATATCAATAGGACGGGATTTAACAAGGAATAATTTCCCATCATCGTTTACTCCATCTATACTCTATTCCTTATTTAAATGGGTTGAGGGTGAGAAATCCATGAGTCATCAATATTTTGTTAATTAATATATTAAAAATTTTATTTTTAATAATGATTAATGATTTATAATTTATAAATAATAATAATTATTGAATATTGATTTAATTCATTCGGTAGAGCGTTATTTTAGAATATTAATATTATTTCATATGATTCAATCAGACCAAATAACTTATAATTGACTCATAATCGACTTAACTAAAGTGTATAACCTAATCTGATTTGAATCAGATGGGTTAAGCATTCGAATAAAGCTTAAGAAGATATGGGGATGGAATGAGTGATGAGTATATATATATATATATATATATATATATATATATATATATATATATATATATATATATATATATATATATATATATATATATATATATATATATATAACTTTCATCTTTGTGGATGGCTGATGGCTTCACATTATAATTGTCAACCAGGGTGGAGATGTTGCATTAAATCCTAAACTAAAGAAGTAATGATCACAAATTAATTTGCAAATATAGGATATATAGATATCAAGATCTTCAAATATAGGATAACATAATCACCAACTAACATGCTGCATGCTGCTAGCCAAATTTCTGTCTATGAGAAGCAACAGCCACAGGAACCAATATATTGCTTATCATGTTTCAACCATAAGAAGCAACAACCTAAAACTCGTACTTATATATAAGCATAACAAATAATTTGTCCAGACCAAAATTATATTTTAATGAAGTATATATCTTATGGTTACCAACCTAAAATACAAAATTTAAAACAAAACAAATATTTGTTTCCAATTCCTAAATGGTATTCCATATGATTTGATCAGCTTCACTGAGAGCACTGCAACATAAAGAACCAAAAGTCTCCACTTGTAAGTTGATCTAAACAAAAGGCAACTAGGCCAAGGATATGGCAGGCATATTACAAGTTCAGTGAAGAAGTAACTTCACTTTTGATATCCTAGTGGGTAAAAAGATGACCCATAACCTGTTCCCAAACCAGCCATGGGGTAGCCGCCGTAGGATGCTGGCCTGTCGTAAAAACCGGAGCTAGCATGGAACTCTGATGGATAAAGATAAGACCTCGGTGAAGGTTTTCCACTCAGTTCGATGGTTCCAGGAATACTAGGGAGTGCGGCATCATACAGAGCTGCAGTTGTAGCAAGGAAGAGGGTGATTGCCGCTCAGTCAAACCCATATGGGACTGATTTTGAGCACATGAAGGAAAAGGGTGAGAAGGAACAGGATATGATAAGGTTGTAGATGATCGAGGCCGTTTATTGGAAGGCTGCTGCTGCTTTTGCTTCGAAGTTCTTGAACTGTTAGTTGGCAAGTCCCATGGTCCCACATTGAAAAATTCAGACTTGTTGTCTCGTCTTGAAACTATAAATAAGGGTCTGGGCTTTGAAGTCAGGTGCACCACAAGAAAAACCTAAATGTTTGCTTTGGTTTAAGTTCATACTCAGTTAAATAGTTTGGACTTATAGTTTGATTTTTCTTGTTTAGTATTTTCGGGTGTTTTATGACCTATGAACATCTTCCTAAGGCATTTGTAATTGTCTCTCTTTTGCAGTAGTAATATGCTCCTCTTTCGTCCGTGGATATAGGTCAAAGTCAATTGACCGAACCACGTATATCCGGTGTTCTGGTGTTCTTGTCTCGCTTTTATTTTTTCTGTTTTATTGTCTTATTGGGTTGCCAAAATTACCTTGTGGTAAATTTTCTGGGGCTAGCTCTAACAAACTGGTATCAGAGCCTGGTTCTGGGATCTTTTGGCAACGATGACAATAACAAAGATTGTTGTCGAAAAATTCGACAGAAATGCCAACTTCGGCTTGTGGCAACTCAAGATGGAGGCCATTCTGGTTCAAGACGGAGTTGATTTGGTACTACAGGGAGCCGAGAGCATTCCAGATGATATGTCAAAAGAAGAGCTTGCGGGTATGGATAAGAAGGCCCGATCAAGCATTATTCTAAATCTCCCTGACAAGGTTTTACGGGAGGTAGCTACGGAGACTACGGCTAAGAGCATGTGGGACAAGCTTAAAGCCTTGTACATGAAGAGGACAGTGGAGAATCGTCTCTACTTGAAGCAGAGTTTGTATATGCTTCGGATGATTGAAGGTACATCTATACTCTCGCATCTTGATAAGTTTGATTCTTTGGTTATGGATTTGGAGAATATAGATGCAAAAATTGATGATGAGGATAAGGCTTTGTTACTCTTGTGTTATCTTCCCCAATCTTTTAAGCATTTTCGTGATACTTTGATTTATGGAAAAGAAACAGTTTCTTATCAAGAAATTAAATATACACTGAAATCTAAGGAGCAGATAGATAGGAATATCACTGGGGAAAGTAGTGAGAATCAAGTTGAGGGTCTAGTTGTTAGGGGGAGAATGGATAAAGGAGAATTTGACAGTAGTAGATCTAAATCTAGATCTAAATCCAGACATAGAAATTTGGAATACAGATATTGTCATAAAATGGGGCACATTAAATCTGATTGCTTTAAATTGAAAAATAAATTAAAGCAAAAGGAAAAATTTGTTGAAAAAACTACTGAATCCATTGAAGTTAGTGTAGCAACTGATGAGATTGTTGGAAATATTTTTTCTACTATTGATGACAGGACGAGGTCTAAAAATGAATGGATTTTAGATTCAGGTTGTTCTTATCACATGTGTCCCAATAGGGATTTGTTTTCCACGTATGAATCTTGTAATGGTGGAATTGTTTTGATGGGCAATAATGCCGCATGTGATGTTGTTGGTAGAGGTACAATCCGAATTAAAATGCATGATGGTATTGTGAGGACGCTCACTAATGTTAGACATGTTCCTGATTTAAAAAAGAATCTCATCTCTTTAGGCACCCTAGAGGCCCTTGGGTGTAAATACACAACTGAAGGTGGAGTTATGAAAGTTTCTAGAAGTGCCCTATTGTTATGAAAGCTTATAAGTCTGGTAGCTTGTATATTCTGCAGGGAACTACTGTCATAGGTTCGGTTGCAGTTTCGTCATCATCATTGTCTGATTCTGACATCACCAAATTATGGCATATGCGTTTGGGTCATATGAGCGAAAAAGATTTGAGCATATTGAGCAAAAGGGGTCTACTTTGCGGACAGAGTACTGGGCCACTTAATTTTTGTGAACACTGCATTTTTGGAAAGCAGAAAAGAGTCAGCTTCACTTCTCCGGCAATTCACAAAACGAAAGATACTCTTGACTATATTCATTCAGACCTTTGGGGTCCAGCTCATGTTCAATCTAAGGGTGGTGCCAGGTATATGTTGACTTTCATTGACGATTATTCCAGGAAAGTTTGGGTTTATTTTCTGAAGCATAAAAATGATGTTTTTCTAACATTTAAACAATGGAAGGCTTTGATTGAGAAGCAAACAGGTAAATAGATTAAGCGGCTTCGAACAGATAATGGCATGGAATTTTGTGAAGGTGATTTTGAAGAATTCTACAAAAATGAAGGAATCGTTCGGCATCGCATTGTTAGGATGACGCCTCAGCAAAATGGTGTGGCCGAACGTATGAACAGAACACTCTTGGAGAGAGCAAGGTGTATGATCTCAAATGCAGGGTTGACAAAGGACTTTTGGGCAGAGGCGATTAATATGGCCTGTTACGTTGTCAACCGCGCCCCTTCTACAGCACTTAACTTTAAAACTCTGGAGGAAGTTTGGTCAGGTACTCCTGCTGATTATTCTGATTTAAAATTTTTTGGGTGTCCAGCATACATGCATGTAAATGAAGGAAAATTAGAGCCTCGGGCTAAAAAGTGCATTTTCCTTGGGTATGCTTCTGGGGTGAAAGGATACAGATTATGGTGTTCTGATCCCAAATCTTCAAAATTTATAATCAGTAGAGATGTTACTTTTGATGAATTGTTTATGTTATCTTCCAAAGAAGATTCTACTAGTTGTACAAATGATAGTGCGCAGAAGCAGGTGGAGCTTGAGATTGGTAGTTCAGATTCTTTTAAGTCGAACTCTTCTACTCAAAGAATGCCAGTAGATGGTCCCGAGTCTACTGACGCAGATGATCCAGAGGAAGAGCAATATTCCATAGCCAAGGATAGACCACGGAGAGATATTCAACCACCACAAAGATATGCAAATTTGGTTGTATATGCTTTGTCTGTTGCAGAAGAGACGAGTGAAGTTGGTGAGCCTACTTCTTACTCAGATGCAGTTTCTTGTGATAATTCCGCTAAGTGGTTGATTGCGATGAATGAAGAAATTGAGTCTCTCCATCGGAATAGAACTTGGGATCTTGTGAAGCCGCCTTCGGGTAAGAAAATTGTTGGATACAAATGGGTCTTCAAAAGGAAGGAATGTATTCCAGGGGTTGAAGATGCAAGGTACAAAGCACGATTGGTTGCAAAGGGCTATAGTCAGGTACATGGTGTTGATTTTAATGACGTATTTTCACTTGTTGTTAAACATAGCTCTATTCGTGTTTTGCTTGCTTTAGTTGCCATGTATGATTTGGAATTGGAGCAACTTGATGTCAAGACAACTTTCTTACAAGGTGAACTTGAAGAACAAATTTATATAGAGCAACCTCATGGATTTGAAGTTGATGGTAAGAAATACCATGTTTGCTTGTTAAAGAAATCCTTGTATGGATTGAAACAGTCTCCAAGACAATGGTATAAGAGGTTTGATTCTTTTATGTTGGGTCATGGTTACACGAGGAGCATGTATGATAGTTGTGTTTACTTCCGGAAGTTAACTGATGGCTCTTTTGTATATTTGTTGCTTTATGTTGATGACATGCTTATTGCAGCTAAGAATTTGTCAGAAATTCACACTTTGAAAATGCAACTGAGTAGTGAATTTGAAATGAAAGATTTGGGAGCAGCTAAGAAAATTCTTGGCATGGAGATCAAAAGAGATCGAGGAGTTGGAAAATTATTTCTGACTCAGAAAAATTACCTCAAGAAAGTCTTAGAGAGGTTTGGCATGAAAAATGCTAAGCTAGTGAGTACTCCTCTTGCTAGCCATTTTCGGCTATGTGCTGCTCAGTCACCACAGTTAGTTGAAGAGGAAGAATATATGGTGAAAGTTCCATATTCTAGTGCCATCGGCAGTATTATGTATGCAATGGTTTGTACTCGTCCAGATATTTCACAAGCAGTCAGTGTGGTTAGTAGATATATGTCTCGCCCGGGTAAAACACATTGGCAGGCTGTGAAGTGGATTCTCAGATACTTGCAAGGGACTTTAGATGTTTGTTTGGAATTTGGGAAAAATCGTGACACTTTGGTTGGTTACGTCGACTCTGATTATGCTGCGGATCTTGATAAACGAAGATCTTTGACAGGCTATGTATTTTGCGTTGGCGGTTGTGCAGTTAGTTGAAAAGCTTCCTTACAACCTATCGTAGCTTTATCTACTACAGAGGCAGAATATATGGCAGTGACAGAGGCGATCAAAGAAGTTTTATGGTTAAGAGGATTGTTCAGCGAATTATGTCTGCATCAAAGTGTTACTACAATTTACTGTGATAGTCAAAGTGCTATTCATTTGACTAAAGACCAGATGTATCATGAGAGGACAAAACACATCGATGTGAAGTTTCATTTTATTCAAGATATCATTGCTGAGGGAAAAGTCCTTGTTCAGAAAATTCATACGAAGGACAATCCAACTGATATGTTTACGAAGCCTCTTCCGGTTTACAAGTTCAAGCAGTGCTTGGACTTGGTTGGTGTTCATTGTTGGTGATTGTCCGTTGGGACTTTTATGAAGAAGGTGGAGCAAGTTTTGTTGGGACATGCCAAGGTGGAGATTTGTTAGTTTGGCAAGTCCCATAGTCCCACATCGGAAAAATCAGATTTGTTATCTCGTCTTGGAACTATAAATAAAGGCCTGGGCTTTGAAGTCAGATACACCACAAGAAAAACCTAAGTGTTTGCTTTGGTTTAAGTCCATACTCAGTTAAATAGTTTGGACTTATAGTTTGGTTTTTTTTGTTTAGTATTTTCGGGTGTTTTATGGCCTAGGAACATCTTCCTAAGGCATTTGTAATTGTCCCTCTTTTGCAGTAGTAATTTGCTTCTCTTTCGTCCGTGGATGTAGGTCAAAGTCAATTGATCGAACCACGTATATCTGGTGTTCTGGTGTTCTTGTCTCGCTTTTATTCTTTCTGTTTTATTGTCTTGTTGGGTTGTCAAAATTACCTTGTGATAAATTTCTTGGGCTAGCTCTAACAGTGGCAGTAGCAGCTCTTGCAGTTCGTTTCTTGTCTGCCTTTTGTTGCTCCAACCGAGTAATATGCTTCTGAAGATCCTCACACGAAAACTCAGATTCAAGCTTGCATTCCTCGACAGTTTTAGTCACCGCTTTCACAGCAGCAAGCTCTTTGGAAATGGCCTCATTCTGTAGCAGTTTATGCACAAAATGGAGCTATGAATGGAATCATGGGCACCTTTAATCAACAACACCTACAGAGGGTAACCATGCATACCTGTGACTGACTAGAATTATTTCCTCTCTCAGCCTTTCTGGATTCTCTTAGGTAGGCTTCCAAGAGAGACACTGGAGGGTACTTGTCGAATAAGTCAAGAGCATGGACAAATTTGATAGCCTCAAGTTGTCTGCTCTCGCTGTTCAGTTTCTGAATTAGATCTGTCACAAGCAAAAAGGTTGCTTGTAGGTATCAGAGACCACCAGAGCTTAACAAGCCAAAAGAAAAGCACAATGAAAATTTCTCAAGATTTATACCCCAAAAATGACTTCCAGACACTATGTTCTCAGTATCTCCATATGCTGATGGTTACAAGTAGGAAGAGTAAGGATCAGTCTTCAGAAAAATGTTTCCAGAAACAAAATTACTGAAAAAGAAAACATGCTATAAAATAAAATCTCAAATGTTTGACGATAACAATGATAGTGACTTACAAACAAGTAAAAGCTAGTAAAATGTTAAATTACTGGACTGTAATGGCTCAAATATGCAAAAGACCAAATGAAGAGAGGACCAGGACCTTCATGACCAATAAAAACCAACAAGAAGGCTCTTCACAAACCAGATCCTGGCAGCAACCTTTGATCAACCAAAAGGTATTAAGTGCTAAAAAAAACAAGGGAAGAGTTCATGTTTTTACTTGTGAAGATCTTATTTGTTGGTTTAAAAATCAGGACATTACATTTGAAATATTAGGAATAATTGATCATAAGAAGCATAGCAAATTTAGTAACTGTGCTATGGAAGAAAAGAAATTATAAACTGGAACTACTGAATTAGAAGATGGTTTAATTTAATGCCTGTTATATATTGGGCAAAAGATCTTCTTGAGGAACAAAATCATTAACAAAAATTTCTTCATTGATGAAAAGGACAAAATCAAAGAGCACATCTACAAGAAGTAAGCCTAGAACTTTTGCCATGCAACAAAGCAACAACTAATAAAATAATTAAAGAATCATGGACCAAGAATGGGATAAGCTATGCAAGAATTATATGTATATAAGTATAAATATGTTTATATATATATGTAACAGGTAAACATTGAGATCAAATCTCATACACTATTCTTCACATCATCTGCTTCCATTCCTAATAAACTGTACATGCATTATACATCAAAATATTTTACATGATTAAGATGTATGGATACAAACATGTCCAAATTCCGACTGGAATTAAGCAGTTAACTATTATCAAATTAGATAATAATTACACAAAAAATATAATCTCATTTACAAAGTAGTACAAGTGAAAGGTAATAAAAAAGGTTCCTATTTGGGTGCACAATCTGCATCTATAAGACCTTAAACAAATCAGTGATAGATAGACTATCTTTCGTATGGTACTTAATTTATAGGAGATATTATATGCCTTGGATTATAGAAATTACGATAAAATAAACCAATTCAAAATTATACTAAATCAATTTAGGGTTATTTATTCACTTATGTTATAGGAGAACTTGATTTAAAATGAAATGATGTCGCTTTTCTTTTTCAAACAGATATGGCCTTAGACCATAATGTTTACCCAATTAATCCATCATCAAATTTAATAGGACCGGATCGATCGGATTCCATCTCACATCATTAATAATATCTGTCCTCATGGTTTACCCATCGAGGAACAGTAATTGTATGATCTGTGACAAGACTCACATTCGAAGATAGATTTTAGGATCTATGAGGTATGTTCTTATCTTAAAATTTTAAGGATGATTTTCCAGTTTTTTTTTTTGTTTTTCCTCGGAGATGTCTCTTTTCGGATTTCTCTAGCAGCGTCCTTTTGCTTGTCTAATTTTATCCTAGCACATGATATTCTACTATTTTTTTTGATATTATTAAAAAATATAATTCAATGAAAAATAGAGGTTTTTTACATTGGTTAGCATATTTGGTATAAGTATCATAAGTAATCTAAAAATAAGAGAAGAAAAAAATATATATATGACTGATGGTCAAAGCAAGATATATTAGGCAAAGGACGAGCGCTAGGAAAATCTAAAATAGAGGGGTATATTTGAAAACAAAAAAGAGACTTTTTCGGAAAGATCGAATTTTACTACTTCTGTAGCTGTGCTATCGGGGACTGCTAGCCGTACAATCAAAATCCAACGGTTGATAGGGACCTTATCGGTTTTTGGATTCAATTAGGAAAGCAAGAACCCACGTCGGGTCGGAGTTTAGTTCGTGTAGGATAAATTTACCCTACCCACCGATCTGTCCTCTCCTCTTCCGATTGGGCGCTCTTTCGATTAGGGTTTCGTTCGATATCGTCGTCGTCGTCGTCGTTGTCCTCGTCGTTACTCTTCTTTTCGAACACCGTCTTCGGTAGATTTAAGTTAGGGTTGTCGTATCGTAGGTCATGGCGACAGCAGAGATCGAGGCGGCCATGGCGTCGATCCCTTCGAAGAAGGAGGAGCTCCGGAAGGCCTTCGAGGCCCTCCAGGCATTCTCGTCCTGCCTGGCATCGTTCACCCTCAAGTGGAAGGACCTAGAGGATCATCTCTCCTCGATTGAAAGCCTCATTGGTGACCGCCTCCGCGAACTCGACTCCAAGTCCCACTCCTCTGTGAAGGCGGAGGCCAACCCGGAGACTGCGCCGGAGGTCGTACCCCGGCGTCAGCTCAGCTCTCTATGCGTCAACATGGATGGCGTGGGACTGAGATCGTACATCATTGTGAACCGGAACGATATCGCCGAGATACGGAAAGAGCTCGGTGCTGCCATTCGGTCCGCACCAGACCCAGCTAAATTGGTCCTTGATGCCATGGACGGGTTTCACCGCCCAAGAGCCGAAGGAGAGAAGGATGGGGATGTGCAGGTGATTAAGAGGACTTGTCTGAGTCTTTTGGAGCAGGTCCAGATCTTGGCACCTGAAATAAAGTCTTCTGTGAAGGATCAGGCCAAGAAAGTAGCGGTGGAGTGGAAAGGTCAGATTTTGGATGACAGTGATAAAGGGATGGATGCTTTTGCTTTCTTGCAGCTCTTGGCAACTTATAGGTTGGCTTCGGAGTTCAATACGGATGAAATCCTGGATCTTTTTGTTTTGATTTCACGGAGGAAGCAGGCTCTTGAACTTTGCAAGAGACTCGGTCTTGTCCAAAATATGTCCGGTAAGCTATTGCTTCTTACCGTGCAAACAGTTCCTTGATTTTTTTTTTCCATCTTCATTGATATGAATTCTGTTAGCATGCAATTCATTCTACTTGGATGCTGGATATTCTTCTTGTTTGCATTTTTCTTCTCTTTAAGTCCTAATATGATGTGTCATATTTTGCGTGTTATATTTTGCTTGGTTTAGTCATCACCTGACTCACCTTTTGGTCATGCAGCAATCTTTTTCCTTCAAGATTTTTAATAAGATTTTTCAGTGAATATATATATATATATATATATATATATATATATATATATATATATATATATATATATAATTCTAGTATAGCTTATCCCATTCTTGTATATTTTTCAGTGAATATTAATATATATATATAAATAAATATAATATAAAATTTTAGTATAGCTTATCCCATTCTTGTATACTGTTATACTGTTAACAATATACTTTCGATTTCGAAAGAGGAGAAGCGAAAGAGATCGAGGGTGCTGAGAAAAGCGGGAGCGGGAACGGTAGTGGTAACGGTGAGCGACAACAGTGGTAGCAGCGAGCAGCGGGAGCGGGAGCGGCGAGCGGCGACAGAGGCAGCGACAACAGCGAGCAGCGGCTGCGGGAGTGACGATAGTGGTAGCGAGAGCGGTAAAAGTGAGCAGCGGTAGCGAGAGCGGTGTGCAGCAACAGTGGCAGCGGCAGCAGCGAGCGGCGACAGCGGTAGCGAGCAACGTGAACGACGAGCAGGGTTAGGGTTGGGGAAGTCGTGCTGATATCGGTGCTTTAGTTAGTTCGATTGAACCAACTAAAGCACCGGAGATCAAACCAGACCTAAACCGCTGGTTTGGTCGCCTGGTTTAACCTAGGCGCTCGCCCAAAACGCCCGGCGCCTAGGCTCGGGCGAGCACCTAGGCGGCGCCTCTTTGAAGCGCGCTGTCTGGAAATGAAGCGAGGCGCTCGGGCATCGGCTCGCCTCACCCGAGCGCCTAGGCGAGCGCCCGAGCACCTTTTTAAATCACTGCATTAAACTATCTTCTAATTCAGTAGTTCCAGTTTATAATTCTCTGCTTACCTAGCACAGTTTCTAAATTTGCTATACTTCTTATGATCAATTATTCCTAATATTTCAAATGTAATGTCCTGATTTTTAAACCAACAAATAAGATCTTCACAAGTAAAAACATGAACTCTTCCCTTGTGTTTTTTAGCACTTAATACCTTTTGGTTGATCAAAGGTTGCTGCTAGGATCTGGTTTGTGAAGGGCCTTCTCGTTGGTTTTTATTGGTCATGAAGGTCCTGGTCCTCTCTTCATTTGGTCTTTTGCATATTTGAGCCATTACAGTCCAGTAATTTAACATTTTACTAGCTTTTACCTGTTTGTAAGTCACTATCATTGTTATCAAACATTTGAGATTTTATTTTATAGCTTGTTTTTTTTTTCAGTAATTTTGTTTCTGGAAACATTTTTCTGAAGACTGATCCTCTTTTGTGTAAATGTTGATCCTTACTCTTCCTACTTGTAACCATCAGCATATGGAGATATTGAGGAAATAATGTCTGGAAGTCAATTTTAGGTTATAAATCTTGAGAAATTTTCACTGTGTTTTTCTTTTGGCTTGTTAAGCTCTGTCGGTCTCTGATACCTACAAGCAACCGTTTTGCTTGTGACAGATCTAATTCAGAAACTGAACAGCAAGAGCAGACAACTTGAGGCTATCAAATTTGTCCATGCTCTTGACTTATTTGACAAGTACCCTCCAGTACCTCTCTTGGAAGCCTACCTAAGAGAATCCAGAAAGACTGCTCAAGGAGCACGAAAGAGAGGAAATAATTCTAGTCAGTTACAGGTATGCATGGTTACCCTCTGTAGGTGTTGTTGATTAAAGGTGTCCATGATTCCATTCATAGCTTCATTTTGTGCATAAACTGCCACAGAATGAGGCCATTTCCAAAGAGCTTGCTGCTGCGAAAGCGGTGATTAAAACTGTTGAGGAATGCAAGCTTGAATCTGAGTTTTCGTGTGAGGATCTTCAGAAGCGTATTACTCGGTTGGAGCAACAAAAGGCAGACAAGAAACGAACTGCGACAGCTGCTACTGCCACGAATTCAAGAACTTCGAAGCAGCAGCAGCCTTCCAATAAACGGCCTCGATCATCTACAACTTTATCATATCCTGTTCGTTCTCACCCTCTTCCTTCATGTGCCCAAAATCAGTCCCATTTGGGTTTGACTGAGCAGCAATCATCATATGCGGGTTTGGGTCGGTCCTATGGCCTTACTACAACTGCAGCTCTGTATGATGTTGCACTCCCTAGTATTCCTGGAACCATCGAACTGAGTGGAAAACCTTCACCAAGGTCTTATCTTTATCCATCAGAGTTCCATGCTAGCTCCAGTTTGTACAACAGGCCAGCATCCTACGGCGGCTACCCCATGTCTGGTTTGGGAACAAGTTATGGCTCATCTTTTTACCCACTAGGATATCAAAAGTGAAGTTGCTTCTTCACTGAACTTGTAATATGCCTGCCATATCCTTGGCCTAGTTGCCTTTTGTTTAGATCAACTTACAAGTGGAGACTTTTGGTTCTTTATGTTGCAGTGCTCTCAGTGAAGCTGATCAAATCATATGGAATACCATTTAGGAATTGGAAACAAATATTTGTTTTGTTTCAAATTTTGTATTTTAGGTTGGTAACCATAAGATGTATACTTCATTAAAATATAATTTTGGTCTGTTCAAATTATTTGTTATGCTTATATATAATTACGAGTTTTAGGATGTTGCTTCTTATGGTTGAAACATGATAAGCAATATATTGGTTCCTGTGGCTGTTGCTTCTCATAGACAGAAATTTGGCTAGCAGCATGCAGCATGTTAGTTGGTGATTATGTTATCCTATATTTGAAGATCTTGATATCTATATATCCGGTTGCAAATTTGTGGTCATTGTTTCTCTGGTTTAGGATTTGATGCAACATCTCCAGCCTGGTTGGCAATTATAATGTGAAGCCAGTCCTCCTGGTCAGCAATCAACAAAGATGGAAGTAAAAAAGATAATGCTATTCTCGCGACAATCCGCATGAGTGTTTTCACTGATTGATTGGGATGATAATGTAAACTTTGAGGCATTTTGGGTGTGTTTGGTGTCACGTATGTTTGACATCCTAGTGTATCTAGTCTTTCCATTATTATTGACTCTGTATTTTAGTTTTAGAGTTGATAGTGGTTCTTAAGAGTTGTTGTCTTATAGAATCAATCATTTACAAGATGATGAGTACTGTAATATAATGCGGATTAATGATGGTGGCTACACATATCTTCTTTTTATGTTGAAAGCTTATGATGTATGACTATAATTATGGGGATTTAAATTTGTAACTTCCTACATACCCTCAGTATTATGTGAGAAATGTACCTCAGAAATGGCAGAGAGTTCAATACATGGCTGTTTGGCCAATGATTATGACAATCCCAGCCACTTTGATTTGAAGGTAGATACATGAGAAGGCAGGCTAGTTCAACATGTTTCCGCAGTTAAACTATTCACTTGCCCATCTCATTGCTTATCGAAGTGGATCTTATATTGTTGAGCTTATACTAGCATCCAAGAAAGTTTTAAATGTAGTATAAGTAGTAGAAATGTATGCCTATGTGGATAATAAAGATGAATAGGTAGTGAATGGGATTGGTTACATATAACAGTCAATCCAAGGTGGGACAATGGCACATCTAATATGATAGGATAGGATAGTTACTTTGATTTATAAGGCTGTATTAGGTTTTCTATGAAGTTGGTTCAAGTATTTTAGATTAGTAGTTCAAGCATATTAAGTTAATCTATCACTTATTTATGATATAAGTGATATATATATAGTGAGATTTGAGGCACATCACTAGGAAAAGTTTCACCGTTAGATCTCATATGTTCTAAGATACTTGTTTGGATCTTGATTATTATAAAGCATTTTGATAAGTGTTCTAAGATACTTGTTTGGATCTTGATTATTATAAAGCATTTTGATAAGGGACAGTTTGATTTAGTCAGTTAGTCATTGGTGGCTCGTAGGTTTTGGGCGATGAAAGTACCCATACGATTGTCCTTTACGGAACATGTGAACTCCAAAAGACACCTCTAAGGGTAAGAAAGACCTAATGGACTTATAAGCTCTTGGTTCCCACAATCAACCAATGTGGGACTAAATGACCTTATTAGTTCTCTCTCTCATAGGAGAGCCAAGGTGCACGGCTTAGGAGCAAGTTTGCTCGGCCAACGTGCATGCCTCAGGCCCTCCTTCTAACGTCAATATGATAAGGGACAATTTGGTCGATCGATCATTGGTACGGCCCGTAGGCTCGCGAGAAATTGTTCGCGATGAGCGTACTAGCATGATTTTGTCCTTTGCGGAGCATATAAGCTCCAAAAGGCGTCTTTGAGGGTAAAAAAAATCTAACGGACTTATGAGCCTTTGGTTCCCACACTCCTCAATCAAATATGGGAACTAAATGATCTTATCACCTTTCTAATATTTCAGAATAAAAACTTAACCTCTTAAAGTGTCAAGAATCTTGAGATTGAAAAGTGAGAGCTGAACTGTCTAGGCTAAATGAATGCCATGATCATAATATTTTACTTTTATTTGTTCCCTTTTCTATAGATTAAACTGGAAGTGTTCCTTTGATTAGATCAAGCATAAAAGTTTGTCCTTCTCCCATTTGCATGCCAACTGATTACTGTTTGTTTTTACAGTAGTCTCTCCAATGGCCTGCCCGGTAAATGATGCAGAAAAAGGATAAAGAAATATACATATCACAATCTATTCAACACATGAAATCAGCATATCACAGCCAGGCTTTTTAGTTGTGGTGTAAACCTACCAAACTGTTGTTTTCATTATAACATTTATTATGGGCCAGTAAAAGAAATCAGAACTTGGTTCCATTTCATTTCTCACAAAAAGATGGAGATCATAGCAAATCTAAACCATTTTTAACCTCTTCACAGAAAGGAAGTAGTGGTCATTTTAAGGGACGCAAATTCTTGGCTTCTGTCCCAGATTGATCAGCGGTGACACCTTCACAAAGAAAAGGTGAAAGCAAAAGGATCACAACTTCTCAGGCAACGGATGTCTTATGCAGAAATATGTGAAAAGGAAGAAGAAGCATCGGCAAACCATAGTCAAAAAAGTTTGGCACCGTCAAAAGTCACTGATAAGTGCTTGACGTTTGATGTCTCCCATGGATTTGCGACCTTTTTGTTGGGTGGGTGGGGGATAGCTTTCCTTTTTGACCATTGAGAAAGCTCTGCTGTGAATACATGTGTTCATCACCTGCCGCAGTCTGCAAGCAACAACAAAAGAGTTGCTGCAAGCCCTTAATGCGCTGGCTATTAGAAGTTTCAAGTTTCATGTAAATGATAGAGAAGTCCCTTCCTTGTATGAACTGATGTCTTCATCAATCGTTGCAATCTGCAAGCAACAAAAAAGAGATGCTGCTGGTCCTTGATGAACTGGCTTTCAGAAGGTTCAGTTTCATATAACATCTGTTTCTATAGCTATCTTTCGAGTCGTGTAAACCCAAATGATAGAGAAACGCTCCAAACAGAGGACAATCCGTCCATTTTCACTGTTTGAAACGTAGAAGCTGTCATCAGTGGTTGACAAATCAAGCAAAAATCTTTTCATCATCATGTCATCATTGCATCAATTGGCTGTTTACTCATTTCCTTAGTTCTTGTTAACATCTATCTCTGGTGTGTGCTTAGTGGCATTTACATGTCATTGTGAATAGGAAACACAAGGACATAGTTTGGCAAACATACCTTGCTCACTTGATTGTAGGTTCTTATGGAGATGGAAGGTTATGAAATCGGAATAGCAGAGCTGAATCTTATCTGTGTGCATACAAGGAATCGTTATGATCCAGTAGCATAAGCAATCACAAGAAAAGGAAAGGTGAACTCTTCATGGCTTGTGTGGAAACCTTCTGATTCTGCTCAAGCACTGGGTTATATTCCATGATTTATAAGATAGACTGTACATTAGTGCAATATGTGGTATAAGAAAAACAAATAGTTCAAGATTTAGCATAACCTGAATTCAAGGAAACAAATCATGGTTTTTTATGTTGAAACAGACTATATTAAGATTGTTGAAATAAACAAATCTAGATAGGTACAAATTGGATGTACAAAAGATATTTCTTGGAACAGATTTTAGGCAGAGATAGATGTGGAATCCACGTAAAAAGAATAATGAGAAGCAAATTAATGTGCCATCTGCATAAAAAGCCAACCCGATAATATCTTATCTTAAATTTGCCCCTGAAATTTTAATATAAGATGAAACATCTTCTTCGCTGAGATTAAGCTTCTCTGAAATTGCCAAAACCATAGTGTTGTATGGCATAATCTTAGGCCAAAAACTAGATGAGGTTGGTGCGATCTATTTACATATCATCATGCACTTAGATGCTTGCTCTCAATCCATCATTCTAGAGAAGATACTCCACATCTTTAACATTGATGCCACTGCAAATGGAACTATAGGACCATTGAAGGCTACTTCACAGAACAAGCGGAAAAGGATGGTGATGTGGAGATGGCAGTATCACTCCAAGAAGGAAAACGAAGCATGACAAGAGAACAGCACCAGCAGCATAAGTGTCACTGCCTTCAGACCAGCAGAAGTCCCTTCCCATCCAAATGACTCACGACAAAGTAGAAAGTTGCAGACGTAAGAGATTGAAACTACAGCAGCAGCACAGCCTTCTGCTGGGACGATACATGCAATCCATTAAATCCAAGTTAATAATGCTTTTGCTTCTGTAGTCAAAAGCATGCATGAATAGATTACCCAAGAATTGGAAGAGATGGAAGGAACCTGGAAAGGCTATCTTCCAAAGCCCCCCCATAAAATAGAACAACAGGAGGTGATTTAAGAGATTGCAATCTGGGCAAGTGATAGAGGACAAACCAGTCACATAATCTTATTCTTCTCAAAACTCCCTTCCAAATGCATACCTCCATGCTTCCTTGGTCTACTCCCTCACCCCTATCTCCCTTTAAAAAGTGGCTTTGGCCCTGCTCCCATTCACCAAACAACTCCTGAGACAACCTTCACACCCTTTAGCACTTGGACTTTGCCTTCCACCATAGATTCTCCTCCTACTCGCCTTGCATCATCCTGGATCAATTAGAGGGCACCAATATGCGTGAAAATTAATGCAACAACACAGGAATCATTCCCTATAAATCCAACACTTCACTGCTACCTTCGAGCTAACACACCACTTCCACTCACCTACTCAGCCTGGAGCTGCCTGCTTCCATGGGGAGGGAAGACACGGGACCCGTCGGCGTCAACTCCTCCATCGCCCTGCTGCAGGAGAGGTTCAAGCAGCTGCAAAGAGTTAGAGAGATGAGAGAGGAGAGACAACTGCACCGGTCAGTCGTCGTCAGGAGCCCAAGCGTTCCCCCCGAGCATCCCAAGTGGCTGTTCCCTGGCGCCGCGTCCGGCCGACTCCATCAGCAGTCCCAGACACTCGACACCTCGCTGTCCATGAGCTTGTGGCCCCGTGCAAGCGCTCCTCAAAGCTCTTCCGCGAGCAACAAAGCAGACGTCGATACTTCTCTTCACCTGTAACATGAATTCCTAAGATGGTATTTGTCACCAGTGCTAGCTGCAACTTCGCTGTACCATCACTATCGTAGTAGTAGAGTATCTCTCTTAGCAGAAAGGAATGTTTCCTTCCATCAAAACCCAGATGATTTAGCTGGTACAAACACTAAACACACCTAAAGATTGCATCCCGAGCAAATCACTTCAATCCATGATCGAGATAAATCATTGCAAATGCATGCCAGAAGGTGCACAGGGAGAGAGAGAGGTTTAGACCACATCCGAATGGAGAATACAGGTGGCAGGGTCGTACGTTTGGCAGTGCATTGAGGAGGGAGGAGCTCGTCCAGCAAGTAGACGATAATTCCTGTCGGCCAAGCGAGTAAACGACGAGCATCATAACGTCCCGTCAGCAGATCAATCATGCATGATGTCGTCTTTCCCCTGTGACTGCGCATTACGGCCTGGGACGAAGGACTGTGGGCGATTCCCAGTTCAGTGGCAGCCTCCGCGTCGTCGTGCTCCGCACAAACACAAACACAAACACAAAAACATGGCGATAGGAGCATGAATCGTTAGTCTTGCAGACACCATGATATCGATTCAGAGAAGGAGATCAAGTGAAACTACTGGTGAATTGTTAGGTCAAACTTCGCTCTTAAATATTCGAAAAATAAATCATACTTATGTATATAAGATAAACATATTTCCATAATAAAATCTATAGAATTATGAAAATGTTTGTAAAATATTTGATAATTAAAAGGGAGAAATCTAAACTCCAATGAGTTATCTGACAAGAAAATAGGTTGGTTTCATATGATGTGTGATGATAAGAGAAAGTAAAAATGAGTGTGAAGTTGAAAGACCATATACAAGACAAGAATAATTAAATAAGAAATAACCTTAATGAGAGAACAGAGAACGGAGAAAAGAGAGCGATTAGAAAGAGGAATTACGTTATGAATATCTTAATTAAACATTACTTTATTTTGTCCTAAAAGGATTAAAATGCTATCAAAAAGTAAATAAAAGAGTAACTTTATTTACATAATGTTATATGATGAATATATATCACAAATAATCCATTTCATAAACTGGATTTGTCGAGTTGATTTTTGATTTTTTGGATCAGATACAGTCCGATTTTAATAACTATGGTTGGAAGGAAGGACATCTAAAACATGTGTTTGCTAGCACTAATGAAGAAATGAATTGGATTCAACTCCATAACTTGTCTGTCATCTTCCATGGAACTCTGTCCTCCTGTATGGAGGAGTTTGGGCGAGAGATGAATATAAGAAGACTCTGTTTATTTCAATTTATTTTATGAGCAAAATTGCTGACATTTTGTTTTAATCCAATGTAGTCAGACTTATATCACTTTGATCCTATAAATATTTCTTATAATGTTATCATCAAATCTTTGGTCAATAGGCCAAAGCCTCTTCTCCCTGAAGCTTAAAGAGAAAGAACAAGCAGCTCTTGTGCATGACCAAAGCATATCTGATAATGTTCTGACTATAGAGAGATGACTCATTCTCTTGGTTAGAAAAATAAGGCATCTCCTATGATAAAGATTAAACTTGATATGGAGATAAATTAGGTGACATTCTGAGGTGGAATCAATTCCCTTTTGTTTTATTCTATCAAATGGCTTTTTCTGGCTAATAAATTAGGTGGATTGTGGCTTATGCTGAATCCTACCAAACAGATAAATCTTAGGAGGGATGTCAAGTGGGGGAGCACTAATCCCCCTAATTTGTTTATGCTTGTGTCTCTCATATGCTTTTATGATCCTTACTAGAGTGGATTTATGTTGGTGAAAACATCAAAGTATTCTCTAATCTTATATTTCAGAAGAATGCCAACAATATTATAAGTTGATGAATCTAAAAATGTTCCATAGAATTTATTTTAGAAAGAGTCAGCAACAAAACAACAAAAAGCGTACAACTTCTTTAGTTGGATAATATGTCACTCACCACATCCCTCTAGTGGGCTTTGGTGGCTAAAATTATATCTAGTGGGATGTCTTCTTCATGCTATTGATACTTTTTATCTTACATTTATGAGATAAGATAAATACTACATTAGGATCCACAATCACCATCATGCTATGAATGGTGATAACAAAAAAGACAAGCTCATGTAGGTATGCATGCTATGAATCTTCCTTTGTGTGGGTATCATGCATCAACACCAAGGATTGAGCATAGGTTCAAAGTCATTATTCAGATGCTCTAATCCATTAAGACAAATAATTCTCCCACTTGCACCTTTACTACCGCATTGTTGCTTTGAGATTCCATGTCGTGATTCCAAGCCATTTCACACGATTCCAGCTTCGTTGCCACAAGGTCGAGACAAGAAAATGCTAGAGTGAGGAAAAAGTTTGTACCTGCCCTTCTACCCTTTTATGATTGGAACTTATGACCGGGCCCCGCGTGGCATTCACGCGGGTAACTTAAAAAGCGTCGTGGTGCTCGTGCACGTCCCTGTGGGTCGCACCAGATGCGCCCACGAATCGGATGCGAGACGCATGCCTTCAACGTCAGGATATCACCAAAACATCACCATCGAATCGCCGTTGGATTGTATTTTATCGCATCTTAAAGTGAATCCAATGGTTGAAAGTCTATGTCGTGGACGGCTCATATGTTGGGGAGCGCACCCCACAAGATTCCCTGTAGGGAATCCGCACTCCTCCTATAGCCTCTTCCTTGGCTTCCGGCTGAGTGCCGGCACATAGTACGAGCCCCGTACACAAACGTCGACGAAACCCTCGTTCGATCTAATTAGCGATGGAGGACACACCGGCGGAGAATTCCCCCACGCTTCCGGTCCCTGGCCGCCGTAACATCCTCATCACCAGCGCCCTCCCCTACGTCAACAACGTCCCCCACCTTGGAAATATCATTGGGTGTAATTTCCCTATCAGTTCTTTGTTTTGTTGCTTTTCATCCTAAAAATGATTTTTTTTGTGGATTGTTTCGGCGTTGTGAGGATGAAAATGAGACCTTTTCTTGCATTTTGGGCAAAGGCGTTTTGAGTGCGGATGTGTTTGCTCGATATTGCCGGTTGCGGGGCTATAATACGATTTATATCTGTGGGACGGATGAGTATGGAACCGCTACGGAGACAAAGGCTATGGAGGAGAATTGCTCTCCCAAGGAAATCTGTGACAAGTTTGTACCTCCCTGATAAGCTCTGTTCTACTCTGCTTTCAGTAGGCCTTTTTGTTTTTCCAGTTTAATAAAAACAATTTATTAAGCTTGTGATGATTATAAGTTTCTTAGATGAGGTTCTTACCAATTTGAGCTTGTGGACTTTCACCAACTTTTTATGGTATAAACATAAAGTTAGTTGCATCAAATTTGGTTTTTAAGTTTGAAATCATTATTGCTAAATCTTTGTGCCCACAAAAGATAACTTTTCTTAGTCCTTTTTGCTAATGGACAATCAAATTTCTCCATTCATATATATGTAGAACTTCGGTGATATTATCATATTCTTTTTCTCATGCAAAGCATAGGAAATTAGTGGTGAATTAGGTTGCTTCCCTAATCCAAGATTTCTTGTGTTTTTACAAATGCCTTTTGTTCATAATTTAGGTACCATGAAATTCATAAGGAGGTCTATAAGTGGTTTGACATAAGCTTTGATGAGTTTGGACGCACATCCTCTCCACAGCAGACTGAAATCTGCCAATCAATTTTTCACAAATTGTTGGAGAATAATTGGCTATCTGAAAAGACCATGCTGCAGGTATTTCTTTCGTTTTGTACGTTTGTTGATTGAATCAAATAAGTTCCTTCTTGGCATAAGTCTGTTTTGCCTTGCTGTTTGTTAAATTGTTTGAAAATTATATGCAGCTCTATTGTGATACATGCCAACGCTTCTTAGCTGATCGGCTTGTGGAGGGAACATGCCCTACATTGGATTGCAATTATGAATCTGCACGTGGCGATCAGTGTGAAAAATGTGGAAAATTGTTAAATCCAACTGAACTGATAGATCCCAAGTGCAAGGTAAATTACATTTTCATGATCTTTATGTGCAAGTCTCTTTGTCTTAAATCCTTGAGTAAATAAATATTAAATTATGCTTTGGTGTATTTTGACCCAAGGTTGCTGACTCTTCAGGTATGCCAAAGGACTCCACACATATGTGACACAGACCATTTGTTTTTAGAGCTACCCTTGCTGAGGAAAAAATTGGAAGACTATATTGACAGTATGTCGATAACTGGATCTTGGAGCCAAAATGCAATTCAAGCAACACAAGCATGGCTGAAGGAAGGCCTGAAACCTCGCTGTATTACAAGAGATCTAAAATGGGGAGTTCCTGTGCCACATGAAAAGTATAAAGACAAGGTTTAACAAATTACATATGTTGATTCAGGCTTAATTATGCTTGCAGATTAGACTGGTCCCTTGTTAATGGATCATATTTTGCTTATGCTTCCAGATGTTTGAATGATTGTTGGATTATCTTTTAATTAATGTTCAACTTTTAAAATTGATTGATATTCACCTGTCTAGGTATTCTATGTGTGGTTCGATGCCCCAATTGGGTATATCTCAATCACTGCATGCTACACTCTCGAGTGGGAGAAATGGTGGAAGAACCCTGAAAATGTGGAGTTGTATCAGTTCATGGGCAAGGATAACGTGCCATTTCACACGGTAAACTGTATTATTTCTTTGATTGTAATTACTGACTGACCCTCTTACATGGCAAAACTACATTACATTCTTTGATTTTAAGTGCCTTTCTGTAACCAATACCTTATTTTGCACATATTTTTTATTGTGTTAGTTTTGTCATCAAGAGCATACTTTTATGTATACTGTGTTGCTTATCTGGGTGTTATCTACTTACATGCATTCACCCATGTCCATCAAGGTATCCTGCTGGCCACATTGCAATCCTTGTTTAGTTCAATACTGTATTGTAGTAGTGAATTCATCAGTCATCACATCTGTTTTCATTGGTCATCTACCCTAACCTTTCAGTCGATCTCCCTTGGTTGCCTCTAATGAGTCAAGCCTCAACTGAACTAGGTCTCCGCACTATCTACTTTTATTTCGCTCGTTCCCTTCTAAAGAGCTACATTCCATTCATCCTGAATTCAAGATAATCTCGAGCCCAATCAGCATGCATAAATGCAGTTATATCAATCTTATCAGCTGCTTTAAAATGCTCTTTTGAAAGATCTAAAGATATTGCAATCTTTTTCTCTCGGAGTCTGCATAAACTTACTTACCACTCCTACATCAAAGGCAATGCCTAATGTGGTCACTTTCAAATAAATGAGCTTTCAAGCAATGTATATGGGTCCGGGATTCTAAAAAGCTTTCCCTTCATCTTTACTAAAACTTGTTGTATTTTTGGGTTTTCAAGTTGTGATATGGCATTTTATTGAAGTGGGATAGCTAACTCAGCCAGTAGTGCCTTGTACATGCATACTTATGTGCCTAGTTACATAAATGGGCATGAGACAGGCTAAAAACACATACGGTGGTATTACCTCACTAGCATATGTCATGCAATGGCATTTGCATATATATGCAGTTATTCTCATAAATACCTTTGGTAATTTGCACCAGCCATTTATTCCAGCTATTATAGCCTTTGACAACTTGTTTATACTTATTTGTATTTATCTATTTTTCCTCTTAAATGTTCATGATATTGATGTTTGTTTCCAGGTAATGTTTCCTTCCACACTGATTGGAACCGGTGAAAAGTGGACGATGATGAAGACCATAAGTGTCACGGAGTATTTAAATTATGAAACAGGTATTGTTGTCCAACCTTTGGATGTATTTTGCATTCTATATTTGTCATGAACATGTAAAATTTAGCATCATCCTTTCAACCAAGAATTCCCATTTGGATGCCCATATAGACTGGGTGGCAGTCAGGTTAATTCATGCATTGGCACAAATACTATTTGCCACTCTATGTGGACAAAGTTGTGCCAAAGAACAAAAAGAAAGAAAAGACAAATAGAAGAGAGAAAGGAAGAAAAAACAGAAAAAGAAAAAGGCAAAGAAACCATAAATTCTGAGGCATTTATATTTTGCTCAATGGTGGGAAGAGTTGCATGTAGCTGACCCCAAATAGTTGAGATATTATGGCTTGTTCATGTTGTTGTATACCCAGGAATCATAAGATTATTGCCTCTGATGCCTCTGTTTGATTAATCTTGCAATAGAAATTTATTATAATTTTTTTCCCTTGGTGTTGTTGCCACATAAAAGAACTTTTCTAATATGACCATGACAATTTCACGGCTACCTACAACTGAACCTGAAATTTGTTTTGAACCATATTAAAACATATTAAAGCATATTTGAACTGTCCCAATCCATGGTGCAGTTTGGACATGGACCAATTTGTGCCAATTTGAATATCAATGCATTGAAGATATTTTGTTGATTGAGGGTGAAATATGTCACAATTCTTGTTTGGTTTGATGCTTTAATTCATATACAAGCATAATATTATTTGATCATCATTTTGCTTGCTAGCAAAATGACAGAATTTTAATTGTCTGTTCTTCTAGTCATATTGTCCTACAGGTCTTCCAACCTATTCCTCCATTCCATTGACTACTTGTCAGTCCAAAGTGAACAAACTAACTAATAAGGTAGCGCTAGCTGCTTCATTTGATGTCCTCCATCAAGGATATTTACATCAAAAATAAACTCTCTGGTTCAAGGACTTCATGATGGAAGAAAAATCAGAACTTGAAGGATGAATTGACTTCCAAATGACAAGAAGATTAAAGAGAAGTAGATACTTGGTTTATATTTAGCACTTCAACAGGCATGGAGCTCTCTGGTGGCTTGTTGTCTTCCATGTTTGCTTGGGTTACCATATCTGCAAAGGAGCACCATCACCCTTAACAACATACCCATGACTTGTGACACATGGTGCCGTTGCATGGATATGATGGACCATGCTTGTGGAATGTAATGGCGTCTTTTACTGTTTAACTGCAACCAAGATCCAGAGCACTGTGTAGTTGCTTGAGGTCCAACAAATTTGAATGACATAGTTGTCCAAGGTGCAATAGTTCCAGCATATCATGCCCCCTTTAGTGAATGCTTGGAAATTCAGAATAAAATCTAATTGCTTCTTTTTGTGCAAACTGGGTTAGAATAAAATTCAAAAACTTAAGCTATTAAGAAAGGACCCAACATATTCATAAACTCTAAAGTCATCGTTTTGTTGCAAACCGGGCTTGCATGACATGTAAAATTGAACCCAATTGCGTGGTACTAGCAAAATAGGAAAAAGAATATTAAACCAACATTAATTAAGCACTGAATGAAAAAAATAGGGGAAGATATTGAATTGGAACACACAACCTACTTCGATACCATGTTAAAGATTTTGATTGGATTATTACTAATCCAAAAGCTTAAGTCCTTAGAAAAGGACCCTACATATATAAAATCTAACAAGAGTTTATTATGATGTACTTTAAAGTTTAAACTGATTTTTTAAAACAGTATAATGGCAGCTAATATATGAGATTTTCCTTTCCTTTTTCATATGTGTTCATGTTGCTTCTTTGTTTGGCAGGAAAATTTTCTAAAAGTAAGGGTGTTGGAGTTTTTGGTAATGATGCAAAGGATACAAATATTCCCACAGAAGTGTGGAGATACTACTTGCTTACAAATAGACCTGAGGTGAGTTTAAAGGAAGAAGTTTAGTTATATTTTATCAGGCATATCAAATTTCTCATTTTAGCTCTTTGTACTTGAACACTAAGTCCAATTGCTTTAACAAATTAGGTATCGGACACTTTATTTACATGGTCAGACTTACAGGCTAAGCTGAATAGTGAGCTGCTGAATAACTTGGGCAATTTTGTGAATCGTGTATTGAGCTTTATTGCCAAACCAGAAGGTTAGATGTTGATGATGTTAGAAATCGCTGTAGTTGCAGTACCTGAGATATTACTGCATCCTTTTACATTTAGTTACAAAATCATTCTTAAATAGCATATCTTCTATATGATGGAGCTTCATCTGTATATATATTCAAAGATCAATGATCAGTATGTATTGCTAAAGAATACCTTACATATTGGCATATATTTGGCCTTTATTTTGTTTGTTATAATACTAATTTATTTGATACTATTATGTGATTGGATGCTTTGGTACAATTTTTATATGACCAGTTGGAAGTACTACCTGTCTGAGGTCATTAATGATTTGTTTGGGTATTTTCAGTCTGAGTAGCTATGTCTTGTATATCTCGCCCAGTAGAGCCTATACTTTAATGGTACAAAATATACTCGTTAAGGCTGGTCCCCAGGATAGAAAATGTTGCTACAAAGTCGAGTTAATAGCATTAACCAATAAGTATGGCAATAAAGGAATACTTTATTTCATTTCATGCACATTGCATATAATATATTAATTTAGACATTACATCTACTGTGCATCAAGGTTTTTAATGCCTGTCCGTATCGGCGTATCGAGCTTTGCTCGGTACGGTGCGTACCGATATATACCGTTGGTATGTTGGTACATCATAAAACCTTAAAAATACCTTCACCGACCATGCCAGGGCGTACCGATCGGTATGCTTCGGTAATGGTCAAAATCCGGGGCGGTACCGATCTGTCACGGACTTAACTGGTTTTGCCTAAGTCGTGCGGCACCCTTGCGTGTCCGTCCGCAAAGGTCAGCCTCCCCGAAGACTCCCATTGTCCCTTAGGACCAACAAAAGAGAGAACGGGCTAGAGAGAACGCCTCAATCGAGATCCACAAGCAAACATATCTGAAAAACACTTCATAGACAATGCAAATTACAAACAGACTTTACAAGCTCTGAACAGTGGCACAACAACGGGTAAAATGATCCATTACAGATCGAAAATCTCTCGCACGTGTCCACATGACACAACCTTTATTTACAAGCCTAAAGAGGCCACCAACCCAACTAAAATGGGACTATTAAGCCTTCGGCTGCCCCTCTATATGCTGTACAAGGCATGAACATGCCAAAAGACACGGACATACATAAGCATTACATCAAACACCCTGTTTCGAAGTTTGTCCGTGACATTCTCCCCCACTTATTCCTTCGACGTCCTCGTTGAAGCCTTTGTCGACACTACAACTCCTCGCCTTTGCTGAGTCTTCAATCTTCTGCTCCAGCTACAATGCGCCTCTTGGCTCCCAGCTGCTCTCCGCTGCTGTTTTTGAGTAGTCGAACCTTTGATCCGCCATGCTGCTGCAACTCACCAATGACTCTGACTCTGGTGTGGGGTTGGCTGAGTTGTGTTGATCACTGTTGATTCCTGCGGATCCCCTAGATGAAGGAAAAGACCATCCTTACTGCGCCAGTCTCTCAAATTCCTCATGCTGCTTGAACTGGGTGGATGCTTGTTGGAGCTTTAACGAGCATCGTCTCGCAAACTTCTGAAGTTTTGGGTCCTTCCTCCACAAAATTTGCTCATTGACTCTTCCTTCACTTAGTTGTCACATCCCAGTAGGTTCGCATCACTTCCGCTTTCGATTGGCATTTCATTGGGAAATGAAGCGGACAATCTACTCTCAGTAGCACTGATCACCATTGGTGAGGATTTGACAACTATTGTCTTCCATTATCTTCGAATGGTCTTTGAACTTGTGCAGAGCTCCTCTGCTGGATAGATAAGAGAATTGGGGTACTCGGTTTCGCCCATTCTCTTAAGAGTTGAGAAGGCAAAGGTTACTTGACTTCGCTCGCCTCCTCGAGGTTGTACTTCATGCATCGAGCTGGTTACTGGCCTTCGCCTGCTCTTTGCTCACACTTCTGAAGCACATGAAGTGTTTGCACTCCTTGCGTTGAGTTAGCTACTGTAATTCACCTTCTCAATGCCATTGAACTTCTGGAATGCAGGAAGTTTTCACCCCAACTTGGAGTAGTTCTCTCATAGGTTTGGTCGCCTCTGGGATTGTACCGTCTTCTCCATCAACCCTACTGCCTACTCCACTGAGTAGCAAAGGTACAGCACCGCGTACTGCCTACTTCGTTCCTTGGTTATGTTGAATCTCGTATTTTGATGATGAAACTACTTGATATATGATTTAATCTGCGTTTTGAGTAACGCAGGATGCTTTGATCAGGATGAGACAATTAAAGCAGGAAAATCATGTTGTGCCGGAGGAACATGTCAGAAGATTGGACGTCGGGCCGGTGGATCGGTCGACGTATCGACAGAAGGCTTCGGGCCGTGGACTCGGGCATCGGGCCAAGTAGAGCGGGTATTGTGCCAAGGATATCGGAGTTGCGGAGTCAACTGGCCGATTGGGCAATAGGCCGCAGGAGAGGACGATGCGCCGAAGAATCAGACGAAGCGTCGAGGGACCAATGACATGCCGGACAACTTGGTTAATTGCTTAGGATTAATTGTCTCGATCGAAGTTTTGTTTTAAGTGTGCAGGATTAACTACGATGAAAAATAGACAAGCAGCAGGAGTTGCGCCGGAGTCAAGTTCATGATCACGTTGGGAGTTCGAGAGTTCGACGGAAGTACGGACGGTCGTCGGAGGTTCTGCGGGAACAGATCCGAGAAGTCCAGAAGCTTGCCAAGCGAAGCTCGTCGGAACTCGCCAAGTGGATCATCGCAAAGTCCAGGAGTTTGCCGGAAGTCCGCAGAAGCATCACCGAGGGTTCATCGGATGATCGACGGAAGTTCGCCGGAAACTCACCGGAAGAAGCGATTGACGCATCGGAGCAAAGCTGCAGAAGTTGTCTTAGAGTTAATCGTAGTTAGCATGATGATTAAGCATGAAAATGGGAGGTGATCCCATTAGCTTAATCTTGGGGCAATTGGGCCCCTGAAAAGATTCAAAGTGGGCCGAATGGAGTGAACCATTCGGACCCTGATTGCACCAGGAGGTGCAACCGCCCCAGCCAGGAGGTGCAACCGCCTGGGCTGTGGGGGTTGGGAGGTGCAACCGCCCCAGCCAGGAGGTGCAACCGCCAGGGCTGCGAGGCTGGGAGGTGCAACCGCCCCAGCCGAGAGGTGCAACCGCCCAGAGCTCAGTCTTCGAGCTAGATTGGGCGGTGCAACCTCCTCTGCCAAGAGGTAGCACCGCCAGAGCTCAAGTTTCGAGCTCTGCCAGGCGATGCAACCACCGAGCTCAGTCTTCGAGCTCTGGCAGAGAGGTGCATCAGCCTGAGCTCAGTCTCGAGCCCTGCCAGGTGATGCAATCACCGAGCTCAGTCTTCGAGCTCTGGCAGAGAGGTGCATCAGCCTGAGCTCAGTTTGGAGCTCTGCCAGGTGATGCAACCACCGAGCTCAGTTTCGAGCTCTGCCAGGTGATGCAATCACCAAGCTCAGTCTTCGAGCTCTGCCAGGTGATGCAATCACCGAGCTCAGTCTTCGAGCTCTGGCAGAGAGAAGCAATCGCCTGAGCTCAGTCTTCGAGCTCTGCCAGGCGGTGCCACCTCTCCAGTCAAGAGGTGCAACCGCCTGATCCCAGAATTCTGGGATTTGATCGATTTGATCGTTTTGAGCTCCAAATTTGAACTGGGTTGGGGCCTATAAATACCCCACCCATTCAGCACTGAAAAGACACAGATCCACACCGAATTCTTGATCTTTTCAGTGATTCTAAGAGCTCAAATTTGTGTAAAGTCCTAAAGTTCTCCTCCTTCTGTTCTTCAAGTCTTGAGTTGTAAAGAGAGGAGAGAAAGGATCTGTAAAGGTTGTCTCCTGAGCCTGTCAAAAGGAGAGAAACTGTAAAAGGGCAGTTAGCCTTCGCCCATTGAAGGAAGGCAGCTAGTTGACGTCGGTGACCTCGTCGGAGGAGGAAGCCAAAAGTGGAGTAGGTCAAGACTGACCGAACCACTCTAAATCTCTGGTTTGCTTTTACCTTGAGCACTTTATCATTACTGCAAACCTCCTACATTGCTACTGCCCTCAGCGCCTTTACGAACGAGTTTTTAAGCTCTGATCTTTTAGAATCTGCATTCAAACGTAAATCGTGTTTTCGTACGATCTTCACACTGCAGTTGACGCTTACATTCGGATTCCATTTATAACTGCAAATTGCTTTCTACGTAAAACGCTTTTCAAGGTTCAAAACTGCTTTTAGACGCAAAACTACATTTAGACGTAAAATTACGTTTAGACGTAAAACTGCGTTTAGACGCAAAACTGCGTTTAGACGTAAAACTGCGTTTAGACGTAAAACTGCGTTTAGACGCAAAACTGCGTTTAGACGTAAAACTGCGTTTTGACGTAAAACTGCGTTTGGACGTAAAACTGAGTTTAGACGCAAACTGCGCTTAGACGCAAACTGTGCTTGGACGCAAACTGCGCTTAGACGCAAACTGTGTTTAGACGCAAAACTGCGCTTAGACGCAAACTGCACTGTGATTCTGCTTTTATATCGAAATCATTTTTTATCGGACGAACGCAGCTTTAGCTTTTAAATTGCTGTAAGATTTCCGCTGCACTAATTCACCCCCCCCCTCTTAGTGCTCTCGATCCTAACAATTGGTATCAGAGCAGGGTATTTCTCATTTCGGATTTACACCCGAGAGAAATGGCTCTTCAAGAGGGCTATTCGGTCTTTCGTCCACCGTTCTTTAACGGATTGGACTACACTTACTGGAAAACTCGAATGAGAGTTTTCTTGATTTCTCTAAATCTGGATTTATGGAATATCATTGAAAACGGTTTTCAACTTCCCTCTAAACCAACAAACGAATGGTCGGATTTGGAGAAGAAGTATTTTTCTTTAAACGCAAAGGCTATGAATGCCTTATTTTGCGCTTTGGACAAAAATGAGTTCAATCGGATTTCTACGTGCGAAACGGCTTTTGACATTTGGCGAACACTTGAAATCACGCACGAGGGAACTAGTAGAGTCAAAGACTCGAAAGTTCACTTTTTATTGCATGATTTTGAGCTTTTTCGAATGCAACCAAGCGAGACTATAGGCGACATGTACACCCGTTTCACGGATGTCGTCAATAGTTTAAGAGCTCTTGGAAAATGTTTTTCGGATTTTGAACTCGTAAACAAGATTTTGCGTTCTCTTTCTAAGAAGTGGAATTCAAAAGTAACTGCAATACAAGAAGCTAAAAACCTAAACAACTTACCACTTGAAGAACTAATTGGTTCGTTGATAACATACGAAATGGTGCACAATGAACATGATGAACATGTTGAACACAATCACCTTCCAAAGAACAGGAAGGATTTGGAACTCCGGACAAATGAATGCCACTTGAGCGATGACTCAAGTGATGAGGACAATGATGAACAAAACAACCTTCCAAAGAACAGGAAGGATTTGGGACATAGAACATTTGAAGACCACTCGAGCATAAGCTCAAGTGATGGTGAACTTAAACTACAAATGAAACGAAAATTAAAAAGCAAAAAGAATGGAACTACTTGCTTTAAACGCAAGAAGAAGAACAAAAGTTGGGATGAATCGAGCTCCTCCGAAGACGAAGAAAAAATCAACAAAAGCGAGGTGGCAAACTACGCCTTAACAGCCTACGACGTTGAGGTAATTAAAATGCCTTTGATTTATTTTGAAATTACTTGACGCTTTCATGATGTATTTTCTTTTTAGTTTAGAATTAATTTTCTTGAAAATTACATGATCATGCTAGTAATTTCGAAAATGATAATATTGCATATGCTATAATAAATAAATAAAATGATCTTGATTGAAAATATGAAATCATGGTTAAGAAGTAAAAATGTGTATTACGTTGATTTCCATTGATATTTCTCGACTTTAATTAAAGATCATGTTTGATTTGAAGAAATGCATAATGATGAAATTAAATATTTTGATTAACAATTTTATGCATGAGGTTTTAAGCCAATGATAAGCATGTGTTATTCTCATGAGTATATTTGAAAAACTATGGCAAAAATGTGCTCGAATGCATGAACGTGTTAAGATTATTTTTCGGACATTCTTGATTCAATGTTCAAATCACTTAATTGCCATGATGATTTTACACTATAACATGTTGGAAATTATATGTTTTGGATACATAAATTTTTATGATCATGAGCATGTTTTATCTTCACAATTGAACTTGAAAATCTATAGCAAAATCTTATCCGAATGCATGAAAGTACTAATTTCATTTTCGGATTCACTTAACAATTGGTATCCTAACAATCGGGTTTTCTCATACACTTATGAAAAATATTTTTCTAAAATGGATTTGATGAAATGATTCCTGCTTATAAATTCCATCTTGAAATATGAATGATAGTGTCTTTGCTTGCAAAGATTTGTTTCACATACATATCTCCTATGATTCATGTGCAGAAAAAGAATTTATAAATCATAATACAATGAGAATTCTAATGCAAAAATAAAGTGCTTTTGTGATTCTTTGCTAAAGAGAATAATTATTAAAATCATGATCTTGATAATTATAACATGAAGCTCTTTATAAATCAAGATCGTTCATTATGCTCCCTAGATTTATCAAAAAGGAGTTCTTCAAATGAAATGCAACTTGTCTTTTGATTTCATGATATTTTGTGAATCTCGAAATTAATTTTAATGACTTGATTATGAATTGATTTGAATAAGTTTTATTTAAATCATAATATTGATCTTGCAAAATTGAAGTCACAAATAATATCTTGTGGTATTCATGAATTGATACTCACAATATGAAAGCATTGATATTCATGACTTGGATTGGATTGAAACATTGTGTGTTTAAATTAATCATTCTCCTATGTTTCAAAAATTCCTTAAATGCCTTATGTGATGATTGAAAACTAACTTGATTTATGATGAATCATGAATCATGACTTGATCTATGATGTAAATGCCTTGAAATAATTGAAATATTTAACACTTTTATGCTCTTACCCCTACCTTCTTCTTGTTTTCAATGATAAAATGGGGAGAAGTTTTGATCATGCATGGTAGGATATAATTTGACAAAATTGATACCATCATGATATGAAACATTTATGATGTGCAATTATGCATGCAATACTTGCTTTCTAATTATGATGTGATGTATTGCATATGATGTAAATCATGATCTAAAATGCTATGAGTGCCAAGTTACACATTTTGAGAAGAAATTGCTATATTGAAACATTAATGTAATTATGAATGGTGATATGATATCATGCATGTAATACTTTAACTTATGATAATGATGCATGCAATGATAAAATATTCATGATGAAAAATTGTCTTGACATTCATAACTTGATTATTCATCCTTTGTCATGATTTTGAAATCGTTGTAAAAGGAAAAAAGAAGTACAAAACTATATTCTCTCTTCCTTTTTTACAATGACAAAGGGGGAGATAGCTAGCTTGTACAAGTCAAGAAGATGCAAAAACTTGACTGCTTGCTTGCCTATCTTAAGCAGCAAAGATTGCTAACTTGCTCATTTCAAGAAGAAAAATTGTCTTCTTGAACATCACTATCTTGAATATCTTAGTTGAAGCAAAACTTGCAATTTGCACATTGCAATAGGAAGCAAGAATCATGAGCTTACACAAGAAAGCTATCTTGTATTTGCTTTCGAAATTTTTGCTAGCTTATATATTGTGAAACTTGTATATCGTAAAAATTGCTAGCTTGTTGGTCTAAAGAGAAGCAAAAAGTTGCTATCTCAAAAGAGGCAAAAATGCTAACTTGCGCATCTAGCAAAGTGAGCAAAATTTTCAAGAAGCAAGAGTTGCCTTCTTGAACATCTCTAATTTGCTAGCTTACATGATGTAGAACTTGCTATCTCATATGCTATAAAACTTGCATATCTAAAACTTGATAGCATGAATGTTCTAAGCATGATGAAATACTTGCTAAATCTTCTAGCTCCAAAGATTGCATTATGATAAAACTTGATACTATGTTTTTCATGCAATGAATTGAACCAATATCACAAACACTTGATTGTGGTACTTCTCCTTTTTGTTGATGACAAAGGGGGAGAAGTATGTTGATGACATGACATGTGATGCATAAGTTTATACATATGTTCATGTTGACGTGTTGCAAGTATTCATGATGAATATTGCAATGACTTGAATTCAGGTTGAATTCAAGGTTCTATCAATATGGCATATTGATAGGGGGAGTTTGTTTAAACTCCGGGAGTTAAGTTTAACTCCGTCATCAAGTGGTTGTCATCATCAAAAAGGGGGAGATTGTTGAATCTCGTATTTTGATGATGAAACTACTTGATATATGATTTAATCTGCGTTTTGAGTAACGCAGGATGCTTTGATCAGGATGAGACAATTAAAGCAGGAAAATCATGTTGTGCCGGAGGAACATGTCAGAAGATTGGACGTCGGGCCGGTGGATCGGTCGACGTATCGACAGAAGGCTTCGGGCCGTGGACTCGGGCATCGGGCCAAGTAGAGCGGGTATTGTGCCAAGGATATCGGAGTTGCGGAGTCAACTGGCCGATTGGGCAATAGGCCGCAGGAGAGGACGATGCGCCGAAGAATCAGACGAAGCGTCGAGGGACCAATGACATGCCGGACAACTTGGTTAATTGCTTAGGATTAATTGTCTCGATCGAAGTTTTGTTTTAAGTGTGCAGGATTAACTACGATGAAAAATAGACAAGCAGCAGGAGTTGCGCCGGAGTCAAGTTCATGATCACGTTGGGAGTTCGAGAGTTCGACGGAAGTACGGACGGTCGTCGGAGGTTCTGCGGGAACAGATCCGAGAAGTCCAGAAGCTTGCCAAGCGAAGCTCGTCGGAACTCGCCAAGTGGATCATCGCAAAGTCCAGGAGTTTGCCGAAAGTCCGCAGAAGCATCACCGAGGGTTCATCGGATGATCGACGGAAGTTCGCCGGAAACTCGCCGGAAGAAGCGATTGACGCATCGGAGCAAAGCTGCAGAAGTTGTCTTAGAGTTAATCGTAGTTAGCATGATGATTAAGCATGAAAATGGGAGGTGATCCCATTAGCTTAATCTTGGGGCAATTGGGCCCCTGAAAAGATTCAAAGTGGGCCGAATGGAGTGAACCATTCGGACCCTGATTGCACCAGGAGGTGCAACCGCCCCAGCCAGGAGGTGCAACCGCCTGGGCTGTGGGGGTTGGGAGGTGCAACCGCCCCAGCCAGGAGGTGCAACCGCCAGGGCTGCGAGGCTGGGAGGTGCAACCGCCCCAGCCGAGAGGTGCAACCGCCCAGAGCTCAGTCTTCGAGCTAGACTGGGCGGTGCAACCTCCTCTGCCAAGAGGTAGCACCGCCAGAGCTCAAGTTTCGAGCTCTGCCAGGCGATGCAACCACCGAGCTCAGTCTTCGAGCTCTGGCAGAGAGGTGCATCAGCCTGAGCTCAGTCTCGAGCCCTGCCAGGTGATGCAATCACCGAGCTCAGTCTTCGAGCTCTGGCAGAGAGGTGCATCAGCCTGAGCTCAGTTTGGAGCTCTGCCAGGTGATGCAACCACCGAGCTCAGTTTCGAGCTCTGCCAGGTGATGCAATCACCAAGCTCAGTCTTCGAGCTCTGCCAGGTGATGCAATCACCGAGCTCAGTCTTCGAGCTCTGGCAGAGAGAAGCAATCGCCTGAGCTCAGTCTTCGAGCTCTGCCAGGCGGTGCCACCTCTCCAGTCAAGAGGTGCAACCGCCTGATCCCAGAATTCTGGGATTTGATCGATTTGATCGTTTTGAGCTCCAAATTTGAACTGGGTTGGGGCCTATAAATACCCCACCCATTCAGCACTGAAAAGACACAGATCCACACCGAATTCTTGATCTTTTCAGTGATTCTAAGAGCTCAAATTTGTGTAAAGTCCTAAAGTTCTCCTCCTTCTGTTCTTCAAGTCTTGAGTTGTAAAGAGAGGAGAGAAAGGATCTGTAAAGGTTGTCTCCTGAGCCTGTCAAAAGGAGAGAAACTGTAAAAGGGCAGTTAGCCTTCGCCCATTGAAGGAAGGCAGCTAGTTGACGTCGGTGACCTCGTCGGAGGAGGAAGCCAAAAGTGGAGTAGGTCAAGACTGACCGAACCACTCTAAATCTCTGGTTTGCTTTTACCTTGAGCACTTTATCATTACTGCAAACCTCCTACATTGCTACTGCCCTCAGCGCCTTTACGAACGAGTTTTTAAGCTCTGATCTTTCAGAATCTGCATTCAAACGTAAATCGTGTTTTCGTACGATCTTCACACTGCAGTTGACGCTTACATTCGGATTCCATTTATAACTGCAAATTGCTTTCTACGTAAAACGCTTTTCAAGGTTCAAAACTGCTTTTAGACGCAAAACTACATTTAGACGTAAAATTACGTTTAGACGTAAAACTGCGTTTAGACGCAAAACTGCGTTTAGACGTAAAACTGCGTTTAGACGCAAAACTGCGTTTAGACGTAAAACTGCGTTTTGACGTAAAACTGCGTTTGGACGTAAAACTGAGTTTAGACGCAAACTGCGCTTAGACGCAAACTGTGCTTAGACGCAAACTGCGCTTAGACGCAAACTGTGTTTAGACGCAAACTGCGCTTAGACGCAAAACTGCGCTTAGACGCAAACTGCACTGTGATTCTGCTTTTATATCGAAATCATTTTTTATCGGACGAACGCAGCTTTAGCTTTTAAATTGCTGTAAGATTTCCGCTGCACTAATTCACCCCCCCCCTCTTAGTGCTCTCGATCCTAACAGGTTATGCACTCTTGCATGACCCAAAGTCCTTCACTTTCGGCTATCTTGATGAGAAGCACATTGACACCGGTCTTACGAAGTTCTTCGGCCTCTGCCCTTCAGCCTTGTCTCGGTACTTGGAGATTGCCTCTGCATTCTCCACCTCCTCGGCCCCTTTCACAACTAAGCGCTCTCCCTCTATGAGAGCAAGGGATCAATGACCTTCACGGAAGTCCCGCCTCTGCGGTACCATGGCGCTGCCATGCCCATGGCACTACTATCCGTCGCCTCGCATCTACATCCCTTTTCTTCACAATCAGTAGATATGCCTCCTTGACACTCCTCCGAGTCCACCTCCATTCTAACTGATTGCTTGATTTTGGGTAGCTATGTCCCTCTGGACTCGTCGTCGCTTCCTCGCCCCTTTCGACCCTCTGCTTCAACACCTCTGTGTTCTCCAAGCAGTCTGTTTGGTCGATGGAAAGACAGACTGCAACTCCCATGCATGGCCTCTGCCATCACGTTGTAGGGTTTACACTGATTCTGTTCTCCTTAGCTTCCTTGGTAGCAACGTTCGCTTACTCGGCCTTGTCCTCTGACTTGCCGGGATCCCTTAAGCGAATATGAGCTCTGGAGCAGTCCAACTCTCCAGCTGCTTCGATCATACCACTACATGATCAAGTTCCTCCCATGGAACTCACTGGTACTTGCATTCGAACTTTTCCCTTGGTGGAACACAGCCCCCATATGCTGATGACCAAGGCTTTCATTCGAAGCAAAATTCGATGCACGCACGGAAGACCCGCCTCTGCGGTACCATGACCTTCACTCCTTGAATCCATAGCCCTTCTTGCCGTCGTGTTGTTCACCGAAGTGGAACTTCCAGTAGCTCCCGATCATACCTCCATATGATCTAGTCCCTTACGGGACTAAGTCGTGTGTATCGCATTGCCACGAACTGTTCCACCACGATCCGCTGCACCATGTCGCCTCCTGGTGACATCTCCATTGCATTCTGATCCTTGTGGAATAAACTTGAATTGTGAACCCTCCATGTGTGGCCTCTGCCAATACATCGCAGGGTCTCCTCCACCTTCGATTTTGTTCGCTCCTTTGGCAATCGACCTTCATCCACCCACTCTTGGGTCACACCTAGATGAAGCACTGCTCTAGGACAGTCCGTCGCCTAGTAGCTCCCAAAGTCCACCGACTTCACTGTAATTTGTGCACCATTGTCTGGATCCTGGGCCTCTGCCCCTACCAGCACAATCTCCGCTGCGCACCGCTTCCTTAATAGCAACTCGAATGGCAACACTATGGCATATTCTTCAAGAGTACTCGCCTCTGCGTCCTCTTGCCCCGTGCTAAGGCCTTCTGTACCCAACTTCGCCTCCGCAAATTGAGTCGCCTTAGTTCCTCCATCAAATACTTCTCCGAGATAAGGTGCATGTGCCCCGAAGCTCCCTTCGTCTTTGGCACCATGCAAGATGAGTCCGCTCCGTCAGAATGAAGGACCCATGGAACAACATGGTCCTACTCTTGCCTCTGCAAGAGTTCATGTCCTTGACCTCTGTCTAAGGAAAGCACTGTGCTTCTGCTCCACGTTCCAACTTCTATGCTGGCTCCCTTCATGCGGCTTGAGTACTTCGCCAAGTTACACCCAAGTTGCTCCGCTCCTCGTTTTCACATTGAGTTGATGGTGGCCCTCGCGCCCACCATTCCACGGGTCAACCCTCCCTTGAGTCCGATCTCCACATCGACTCCAAGTGTGCCTTCATTTAAGTTGCTTTGGGTCGCTCCCCCACTTGATCTCGCAATGCATCCACCAATGCATTCTCTCAAGCGAGATCATGCGACGACTCCTCGCCGCTTGCTCAGTCCATCGAGCTTCGTGGAGTTGTTGTTTGTTGAGGTATTCCTCCTCAACTTGTGAGGTCCGTCTCACATGATTCTCCCTCTGGAGAGCCGGGACTTATCCCTCCTGGATAACTATCCCATTGGAGCAACATCTCTCTTCGTTTCGGAGACCACCATCCCCTTGGACTACTCCGATCTGCTGAACAAACTGTGCATTGTTCTGCCTCCTGCAAACGCACTTGCTAGATTGCGACTCCCCGTCAATACAGTCCCCGCTGCACCCCTCAAGGCCTAGCAACATGCTGAACTCATTGCACACTTCAGCCTCCTACGGACGTATCCTTCATATGCCGAAGAGAAAGTTTCAATGCTCCATGGCGCCGAGTTTCGGTCGCCTTGGGATGGCCGTGAACATTCCATCGTCCGCATACAAGCCCATGCATGAGTATCGAATTCTTTGAGTTAGCAATTCCCCTCACCTCTGTGAGCTTTGCACAACTCTTTCGATCGCTGAACAACTCATTCCACCTTGCATGGTCTCATCCTTTATCAAGCGTCTCGCTTGCCTTGAGCACCATCAAGTATAGTTGTCAACGTTGAGCCGCAGCTCAAACTCAGCCATCCCAACCTTTGTGCGCTCCAAATTCTTCCAAGCTTATCTGTTCTCGTGGTGCCTCTTGCGCGAAGGGTTGGCCATTCCTCTGAATGCCAATGTCAGATGCCCGCTCCTCCGAGCGACTCCTTTTCCCTACATCTCCATGCCCGTTTTCCCTCAAACGGTCGCGCGTGTGCTGACTGCCCTCAACGCAGCCCCGCTAGGTCCCCCACGTTTGCATGCTAAGTGTTTCTATGAGTGCTTGTCCCGCTCTGATACCATCTGTCACGGACTTAGCTGGTTTTTCCTAAGTCGTGCGGCACCCTTGCGTGTCCGTCCGCAAAAGTCAGCCTCCCTGAGGACTCCCATTGTCCCTTAGGACCAACAAAAGAGAGAACGGGCTAGAGAGAACACCTCAATCGGGATCCACAAGCAAACATATCCGAAAAACGCTTTATAGACAATGCAAATTACAAACAGACTTTACAAGCTCTGAACAATGGCACAACAAAGGGTAAAATGGTCCATTACAGACCGAAAATCTCTCGCACGTGTCCACATGACACAACCTTTATTTACAAGCCTAAAGAGGCCACCAATCCAACTAAAATGGGACTATTAAGCCTTCGGCTGCCCCTCTATATGCTGTACAAGGCATGAACATGCCAAAAGACACGGACATACATAAGCATTACATCAAACACCCTGTTTCGAAGTTTGTCCGTGACAGATCGGTACGTCTCGGTACCAGTCGATACTAGTCAAAACACTGGTATTGCCTGGTAGAGGACAGTTCGCTAATACTATGGTTATTAATTAGATAGGTGAGTTACTAATACTAATGGTTTGAGGAGATGTAAAGAGAGATCTAAGAAAACCTTGAAATAAGCAAAGATTTGAATGCTCTTGCGATCAAATCTATAGAAAATAAATGAATGAAGCACATAGTTGTCTTTCTTAAGGATTTGTGTCTATATAAAAAAATAAGCTCACATTTCATTATCACTCTCTTCTTAGCATAGCCCAAAATCCAAAATAAATATATAGACAACCATATTCTTGGTAAAAGAAATGTTAAGGGCTTGCTTTTACCTCAACCAGCTCAATTGAAAGGTATAATACAGGAGAGCTTCATTATTGTTGCAACAATTTATAATTGAGGTCCCATAGCAAAAGGATATCTGTAAAATGGCAAAATGCCATATTCATTAATATGGTTACAATATTACAATACCTGAGATAATCTTGTTAGTGTACAGGAGGTACACCATCGAAGGATTTATTAGGTCACACTAGCCCAAGAACTACCGTGGAACAAACATCAAGGACAGTTTAACATGCGTGAGACACGTCATCAGTAATAAGCTCTAGTTCCTTATAAAAGGTCTGTTTAAAGTATTCTTGGAAAAGAATAGTCATTTATGGCACAAGGGCATATCCTGATGCCTTTTGGTACCATTGAATGATGTACAGTGTGGCATACATTTCCTTATGATGATTAACAATGCCAAAAATTGGGAAATGCATGTGAAGGCACAAGTCCAAATGATGCTTGTATATACCTTTCTAGCATAAAATACATGATACTTGTGCCTATTGCTACAAGAATCCTTGTGTTGAAATACGGGTGCTTTGTTAAGCTGACATGCATCATTTGTTTTGATATACAAATATCATGTATGCTTGTGCCTAAGCTGAAAGTTTGAACAACTTCTTGAGGGTTCCCACTTATATTTTGATATACATTTGAAATGTTCATGAGAAATGACATATATAAAGGTCTACATTGTTCAATTCACCCCTTCTGATATAGCAAGCAACAAAGAACAACCTTGTTCTGGATGACTTCTCTTGGCTTTTCTGATAGTGTTTGTTCTGATTAAGTTTTGCAAATCTAAATTCTTACAATAATACCAAAACACCAACTAACAGGTTAATGGAGCTTTTTCATTTTTGATGAGCTAATCTACCAACTGCTATGGTATCATAAATCATGGAACCAAGCCAAGGAAATATACTTGTTCACTTGTTTAGGTCCTTTACCTGAGTTGCCAACTATACTAAAGGCTCCCAACATTTTTAGTATAATATTCAAAGTATTCAACGATCCTTTGGGTAAAAAGAAAAAAATCTAGTGGTCAGAAAATCTAGATACAGTGCTACAGTATACTCTATAGTGCTACAGTGCACTACTACAGTGTTACAGTGCACTACTATAATATTACAGTGCACTGCTACAGTGCACTCAGACCGGTAACAGGCAGTCTGCGTACCGGCAACCTATCGGACCGGTACATACCGCCGGGTGGTACAATTCGGTACTGCAGACCCTGGTGGAGGATACACTATGAAAGCCCATGCAAAAGGTTCTCTCCATTGATGTGGCAGGGCTGAACATAGAAAGGCTCACATAGTAGCCCATTGCTTTGGCAAATGTCTTGCACCCAAGACAGGAGTTCATTCACTGTAGTTAGTTGGTTGATGGCTTGATGCTAGAAGATTGCATGTGTGGGTGGAAGAACCACTAATGAAAAAGCCATGAATTAGAATATCTAGATGTGAAGAATAGTAAATTGTGTTTCATTGCTTACAATCATAACTAAGACAATCGCACATAATAGTTTTTCAAGTGAGCCATTCCCTCTGAATTTGTGAAAATATATGATTCATATGAACAATGCAAGTACCAGCATCAAAGATCATGGTTGGGACTTGAAACATATCTCATCAGACATGCCAAGAATTTGTGAGTTGTACATTTCAAAGAAAATTTGTTAAAGTGCTTAAGTTAGTATATGTAGCCCATTTCCCATTATTATACTAGTAATCATAATTATTTGTATCCTCAAGTTAAAGTTTTTCTTGTAGTTGACATCAGTTTGTTGCTTAAAGCTTCTGCCTCTATTCTGGCATAGATTATGCTGTCGAGACCTGCTTGATATTGCCACCAAATTCAGATTTCTCTACTAAACTTTGCAACTGCTCGTTTGGATGCTGCTGAATCGTATTCTATGTTACTACTTGCTCCTCAGTGCTCTAAAATAACTATCATTACCAATAGTTTTAGTGGCTACCCTGGCTGGAACTGAATATATCACTGTTCTTATTCATTTGTAAAGTTTCTGCAACTTACTTTTGTACTGTAAATGCTACCTATGACATTTCAACATTCTTTGTGGTTTCTTGTTTATGATGTCGTCATTTCTGATGGGGATCATTGCCAATCATTTGTGTGCAACCTTAAATTTTAATTATGTTAAGCATTCAAATGCTGCACTACGTATGCGCTACATGTCCACGCCTAAAATAGTTCACAAATACTGGGTAGTGTTTGTTGTAGCATCAACTATTATGTAACACTAATGTATAGTATTTTCTGGTTAATTGTCTTTCTCTGCAGGAGCAGGATATAAGTCTATTGTTCCTGATGCTCCTGATGCAGAGTCACATAACTTGACAAAAGATTTAGGAGAGAAAGTTGGTAAATTGGTTGACCAATATCTTGATGCCATGGAAAAGGTGATTATGTTTTTCTTTTGTTTACCAATTAGATTATGAAACCGTCAGATGTGTCAGTTTGTGCTGGTGATTGGTTCTAATGGCTGAAATTAATATTGATAAAAAACATGTTCTGCTATATGACAGGTAAAACTAAAGCAAGGCTTGAGGACTGCAATGAGCATATCTAGTGAAGGTAATGCATATCTACAGGTACGTTACTTCTCATATTCTTTTTCTTTTTCTTTTTCTTTTTCTTTTTCTTTTCCTACTATGCAGATACTTATTGATGTGACTATGGAACTTCTATGACTTTATACCATATAGGAGAGCCAATTTTGGAAGCGTTACAAAGAAGACCCATCTTCTTGTGCCATTGTGATGAAGACATCAGCTGGTCTTGTCTTCCTTCTTGCAACTTTGTTGGAACCCTTTATGCCTTCTTTCTCTATTGAAGTAATTTTTTTAAGACCCACTATTTCATTTTTCATTTTTTTGCAACATATAAGTTTCATAAGTATCCTCTGCAGATCAAACTTGTTCAGATTTGTGTGATCAATTGGATTTATATTACTTTTCCTTGCAACATGTAGGTGCTAAGGCAGCTAAATTTATCACCAAAAACATCTCTCTCATTCTGTAACGAGAAAGGAGAAACAGATGACAAAAAGAAACCTTGGAATTTTTTACCATCTGGACACAGTATATCGAAACCTGAACCACTATTTAAGGAACTGGTATGTAGTACTTGTGCATGGTACTTCCTCCTGTTTGTTCATCTCTACTACTTTTAAATTTTTGGTTATCTACTCCATTCAACTATTTAATATTGCAATCCAGAAAGATGAAGATGTGGAGTACTTTAGGATGAGATTTGCTGGTAGTCAAGCTGACAGAAAGGTGAAAGCAGAAGCTGATGCTAAAAAGATAGCCGAGCAGCTAAAGAGCACAAACATAACAGGTAGCAAGACTCCTAGTCCATGTTGCATGAAACTTATCTTTTTCTCAAATTGAGGTAACTCATTTACGTTCTGTTGGAAAAAACATAGTTAACTATTATAGTAATGACAACAAGGGAAATGTTTAGGAACATTTCCATTCGATTATGTGTACTTTTCCATTCGAAAGTGATGTCAACAGTGCTGCAAAAAGTTTATTATGATTTCAAATACTTTGAACAAATACAACCTTTGATGTTGCAAGTGAAGATTTGTAAAGGTCTTCTATGTTGGGGGCTCATAATCCTTGATGGGAACCATGATTTTAAATTCTGGTGGGTATGGTAGGAATGTGGACCTAGTACCATTTGGTATTTAAATTTTAAATTTTTCTTCAACTGAAACCTGGAGTTATGGGTTGGTATAGCGTCCGATACTCTGGCATGGTACTGATCTGGTGGATAATGAAACTAGTATCTGATCAAGATTTAAAATCTTAATGAGAACAAGATTCAAAATTTCACTATAGTAAATGTGAACTTCATTCATTATTTTGTAGTTTCTTTCCTATAATAATTTGTGGTGGAAGCCAGTAGTATATGCCAGTCTAAGGTTCGGTAAAAATGATATTTATAGTTGGGCTACTGCATAACCAGGTAATTGTAGTTATGAAAAAGGAAATAATTGAATAATTTTTTGCATAAATGTTATAGTATTTTAACAACTGAATATGTTTTGTTGTGTACATTTCCGATAGGAATCTGTACCTGGTGTATGACAATACATGTATACCAGATAATTGCCCTTTTATTGATGTTAAAAAATGGTATGCTCTTGACGGATGTTTATATTTTCTTGCAATAGGTTTGATATATCTGAATGAAAGTTTCGAATGATAAAGCCTAGTAATACTACAAATTGACAACCAAGATGAATCAGTTATTCATGGGTGCTGTCACAGACAGCTCAACCAAACTTTACATGCAAATGAAACATTGTTGGCAAACTCTCCTGAGCAGAGACATCTTGTCAAATTTCATTTGTTATCTTTGCAGAAGCCAATGCAAAGAAACAACAGTGCAAGCCAGAAGGCAGTCCAAAAGCAAAGCCTACCGAAACAGAGATACCAATTACAAAACTTGACATCCGTGTGGGTCTCATCAAGAAAGTTCAGAAGCATCCGGATGCTGACTCCCTTTACGTGGAAGAAATTGATGTGGGTGAGGAATCAACTAGAACAGTTGTTAGCGGACTTGTCAAGTACATTCCTCTTGAAGAAATGCAGGTCTTCTTTTTTCCTCACATTTATTCAGATTAAAGATAGTTTTTCCTTTATACTAATTTTTTAAGCTTTCACCTACTTTAACCACTGAACTACAGAACCGGAAGGTTTGTGTTCTCTGTAATCTGAAACCAGCAACAATGCGGGGCATTAAGTCTCATGCAATGGTCTTGGCTGCATCCAGTGATGACCATTCCAAAGTAAGTCATGATGCTCCCCATGCTTTAGTTGTTAATTCTCTTCTTCCTATATCTTGCAGTAGTAAATTTGGCTTCCAAGAGAGATATGCAATGTGAATTTTTTTGCTCCTGAAATCTGTTTCTTAGGTTTTCTGTTGTGTAGATGATGTTTGTGTCTTCATGAGTACTCTTATTCTTTGTTTGCAAACAATTTAGAGGATACAATAACAATACTGCTCAAATGCTAAGTGATTATCATCTGAAACAATACAAATCAGTAGTCTTGTTGAAGTAGGGAATAGGGACATGTTTGTAAGTTGTTTCATGTCTGGAGACTTATGTTTAATTGTGTTAAAATATTTACCCTTGTAGTTCCTTCCTCTGGAAGGCAAAAGTTAATTTAATTGCATATTTTACATGTAGGATCTTCTTTTGCATTGTTGAGATGACTATGGCAAGTTGAGAATAAGAAAACTACTGTCAAATATGATTATTTTACTTGGAGCAAAACATCAGATAGTGGATAAAAGCTTCTCTAAGATTACTAAAAGGCTTAGGCTTGCTCAGTAATATCTCCACATTTGGTGAATTTACTGCATTAAACTGCATGATGCTCAGAAATTATGTTCAAACTTTCTGTAGTGGATCTATGACGATGCCTACATGGGTAATGGTAATCAATTTATTTGAAGGATCCAAGCCAAAAATTTAAGATTAGATTTTTTTTAATATGTATTATTACAAATAACTACATGGTTTTCATTGTGAATATTCATTGTGAGCATCTATTGTACCTCAGTCGTTTATAGAAAAGAAAAGGAAAGAGAACATCAAACGTGAAGATTTAGTCAGCATAAATCTGATGGATGGAACATATGGATATTTTCTGTTGAGCGCACTTGATACTTTTGGATAAAACATGGTTAAAAATTGGGTTTACCATTTCGGGTATCGGACCCATCTCAAAGATTTGTCGTACGGTACATACCTGTGTACCAACACATTGTACGTCGAGGCATATCGATGGGGACGCGGGCGAACCGTTTCTCTATGACGAGTCGGACAAGATCATACCATCCATACCATACTGACTCTGATGGTACAACAAACATTGGTTAAAAAACATTGGATCCTTAATTTGGCTTTCTAAATTTTTATATGATAATTAGTTTGACGATACAACAGCATGTATTTAAGCACCTAGAAGCTATTTGTCAGAGTTTTTGGATCATGGGAAGAAATTATAGAGTATAGATCAAGAAATTTAATTTCTCCTAAGTCAGTCTATACCGATCATTATTTACTAATCCACGCATGAATCAATATGTGAACCACCACATTTCGGATGATGCAATCCAATCCGATCCAGTCTTTAAAAAAAGGATCTTTTAAAGCCTCGATTGGCCGAACCTTTAGGTCTCACAAATTGTGAACCCTCTCTGTCTCCTTGCGCCATCATTTGATGCCACCCATGGCTCACCGTCACCCTCTTTTCCAGAATTTATGCTCCTCTTCTTCTCCATTGTCTCCTCATCCTTTACCTCCTCATCTTCCTCCTCCTCTCCTCCTTCCTTCTTCCTCTTCTTTCTTCTTTTTATTCCTCCTTATTTGTGTTCCATCTTCCTGTAAGAATAAAATACAGGGGACAAAGAGATGATTTTATTTGTAAGCGAAATATTGTTTTATGATGGATTCTACAATGTCCTGGGATGTCCTCTTATCCTCCCCTTTTTTTTTCTGCCTTGCAATTTTAAATGAGTCCTTTATAGCTTGATTAATTTGCTGTGAAAGCATCCAGTTCAGCTAATGGTACAGCTAATTGTACGAGAGGTTATCTATGATGTATTAACATGATAATTGAACTACAGGTAGAAATGGTCGATCCACCTGCATCAGCTGCTGTTGGTGAGCGAGTAACCTTCTCCGGATACTCTGGTGAGCCCGACAACATAATTAGTGCCAAGAGCAACGTCTGGGAGAAGGTACAGTTGGACATGCATACAGATGCTGAGCTGGTAGCCTGCTACAAGGATGTGCCATTCATGACGTCCGCTGGGGTTTGCAAGGTCTCATCTATTGCAAACGGAATAATAAGGTAGAATCATTTGTCCTTCTGTCCGTCACAGGACTCCATTGATGCTTCTTCTCACATCTTATCTTGTATCTATATAAATTGATGATACAACGATCCTCAAAGAGGAATTCATATCGCTCTTCTAAATCTTGGTGTGTGCGAACATTTTACCCACATACTCGATGTATATACTAGTGACTTTTTAATGAAATGTGTCGTTGTTGGATCAAATAACTTCATGTCTCAGGTCCAAATTCTTAGAATTGAATTTTATTTTCCCTTTTTTATTGCGAGATCAAATAACTTCATGACGAGGAATACTTAGCGGTTGTTCTTCTTCTACTCCCATTATTTTGTTTTCTTCATCTTTAGAAACAAGGGATTGAGACTCATCTCTCTTTCCATTAAAGATTAAAATAAATGAGGGGTATGTTAAATGAGAGATTCCTTGGTCTCACATGCATACTTTGACTTGGATTCTTCCAAGTATGGTCCAAGAAGAAGAAGAAGAAGAGAGAAAAAGACAAGTCTTTTAAGAAGAATGTCTCGGACCCCACAGTCATGTTTACAAGAACTGAGACTGTTTCGGTCCATTTCATCTCACACAAATAAAAATAGCAGCCACTACAGAACAAGAATGTGTCCTTGCATTACATGCCTTCCTTATGTAGCTCTTAACCCATGTAAGACACAATAAATAGCAAGGTCAAAGATGTATTTTGCGTGTCAATTGTTTCATTGAGAAACTTACTTATGAGGTATATAGTATTTGCTATCGATTTAGTTGATTTTATCTAAGGTGTATTTCTAGAACTTTTTCAATCTTTTTTGTTGGGAATGATGTTGGTGATATCATCCCAACTCAATTCGAGTCTGACATGCGCTGTTAGTCTTTGGTCCCGTATGAGATATTTCATAACATTTATGGTGCCAACCGACATTGAGATCAAGTGGAAATGAAATAAGTAGAGAAGAAAAAGAAGAGTCAAATCTTGTTCATCATACTTCTATAGTCAATATTTTCTAACGATGAATGGTTAGAGAAATATTCCTTTTGTAGAGTTCTGTTTTATTTTTTTTTTGGATTACGATGTCATTTGTCTGAGTTCTCATTGAAGGTAAATATTTTTCTATTATATATATATATATATATATATATATATATATATATCACATGATCGTCACAACACGTGAGGTCACATATATCGCATGATCGTCACAACATGTGAAACATTAACAATCTTAGTACCTTGGAATCCTCTAGTAGCACAAACGTTGGATAGGATTTTTGAATAACAAGAAAGGTGTTGTCTCTTGCTTCGCTCGCTATTCATCGTTTGTTGCTCAGCACACACGATAAAAAATGATCAGTTTTTTAATCGTTTTGATGTGTTATGATGACTATAATAAGTGACATGAAACGTTAATCATCTCAACACCTTAAAACCTCTTGGTGATAGAGATGGAGCTCTCGGATAATAAAGAAGGTGCTGCCTTATGCTTCGGTCATTGTCTATCGGAACAAAACACTTTGTGTCATGGAAAAAAAAAAACCTAAAATATTTTTTTTTAATGTTGCTCACTGAATATTTTTTTAATGAAAAAATTAAGATAAAAGATCATAAAGGTAACGACGTCGTCAATGCACTTAAACATCATCATAATGAAAGATGGCATTAATTAGTTAGCATAATTCGAACACGACGTGTGATCTATAATGTGTCCGGTCCGGTTCTCCTTGCCATTGACCAAAGTCGCTGGGTTGCCCACCGCCGTCGTCCTCGGCGGTACTACCTTCAGCACCACCGACCCCGCCCCTATCTTGGTCCCCTCCCCGATCCTCACATTTCCCAGGATCTTTGTCCCGGCACCGAGGAGCACTCCGTCGCCGATCTTCGGGTGCCGGTCACCGCCCTCCTTCCCGGTGCCTCCCAATGTGACCCCGTGCAGGATCGAGACGTCGTCCCCGACCACCGTTGTCTCACCGATTACTACCCCGGTGGCATGGTCGAGCAGCACCCCAGCACCAATTCTAGCCCCCGGGTGGATATCCACTGCGAGGACTTCTGAGGTGCGGCTCTGCAACAACAGTGCCGTGGCCCGACGACCCTCAGTCCATAGCCGGTGGGCAACTCGATGTACCTGTAAGGCCTGAAAACCCTTGTAGTAGAGGAAGCAGTGCGCCATCTTGGCACAGGCCGGGTCGCGGCCCTTGGCGGCGCGTAGGTCACAGCGGAGAGCCCGCCGGATGTTCGGATCCTTCGTGAGAACCGATGAGATAAGCTCCTGGAGGGCGCAGCTGGGTAGGACGGTGGGGACGGCCAGCTTGCTGGCGAGGTGGGCCGAGAGAGCGGACTCAAGAGTTGCATGACAGAGGACGAGGTCGTAGTAGTGTTTGCGGAGGAAGGGCTCCTCCTCGGCGTCGGTCCGTGCCTCTTCCTGGATGGTGCACCAGACGTCGTCGACCATCAACTGGCAGAGACTAGGGCCGCCGACGAGGGAACCATTGAGGTGGAAGGAGATGGGTTTGATGCTGGCGGATTTGGTGCAGCGGCTCTGCACGCATGCAGCCATCACCTTGTAAGACATTTCAAGCTGTGGAGAACTAAAGAGAGATGGGAGTTGAGATGGGAGTGTAGAAGTGGTGAGGATATTTATATGCATATGGTGTCGTGGGGTAAGGTGGGGAATGATGCAATTTAAGAGAAGTTTGAGGAGGAAGACGAAGAAAATGATATTTCAGTAATTTTTTACACTCTTTTCCCTCTTCCGCAAGAAATGAAGAACGCTCGCATTAAAATATACCTGCCGTGTGATTGGAGTACCTGACCGGGTCAGGGTGGGTCCGGGTGTTGGTCATAGGCTAACCTCCAATCAGGAGTCAGGTGGGCGAGTGGGGAACACGTTTATGTAGGGATGAAGCGGGAGTCTGGGCGGGGCAATGGGCACGATACTCGTGTCCTTTCGGTGGTACCAATCAGGAAAAGTCTACTCCTAGTCGGTCGGTCAGCGAAGTCGGCTTCGGGCCATGGCTTCTTGCCAATAGAAACCGCTCCTTCCCCCGATTGGTGCCTCGGTAAAGACTGGTGATCCGGAAGGATAGGGACTTAGGTCGCTTGGAACGGACTACAACCGTTGGATCTCGATCGAACGGATCATAATAGAGCTGGAGCATCCCAGATGTTGGAGAGGCGTAAACGACCTTCTAGTGGAGAGAGTGGCGTCTCGTCGCGAGCGGCGGCGGTTGACGGGAAGTTGACTATTAATGACGGTGGGACCAAAGGGAGTGACGATTGAGATACACCGTCAAAAAAATAGTCAACGGGTAATCTTGACCGGGATTCTGTATCATTATTGCTCTCTTTTAGGAAAGGTCCTTTGACGTTGGCAATACCACACGTTTTGTACCCAATTAAGAACCTTCCAATGTGAAGATCTAAATGAGTTTGGATAAATCTATCCACCATCACATGTAGTCAGTGGTTGGTTTATCTTAAATCTTTTCCAAGTATCTTTTTGATAGTAAAACTTGAAACGAAACACAAATTTGTGAAGGTAAACGAGAATCAACATCATGACATTGAAATAAAGCTACTTGAAACAAGGTTGGGATCAAGAAAATTTGAAGTAAAACTACTTAGACGTAAAGGATCAACCTTGTTTTGAGCATCGATGATATGTAGAGATAGCTTTGGCTCATATCATACTTTTAAGTTAGCTTTAGGTATCTCTTAATCAAATTTCATATGGATATAAATAGACAATTACTTGAGTGATTAGTTGGGTTTGGGTTTGTGTAAGAAGCCATTTGTGGATATTATACCCATCATTCTTAAGAAGATGACTAATAAGGTTTTTCTAAGATATTATATGGCCATTTGATCCATTTAGTATATGTAATATCTAATTTGGCATAGATTTAAATAATTAGATAGATACTCAAATTAAGAGATAGAATTCACAGATATCTTATTTATGGCCATTCCTAAGTGTACTAGTAAAATGAAAAAGCATGGCGAAAGTAAGCGACTTTGAAATTTACTAACCATAGATAAAATAGAATTAAATCCAACATCTCATTTCCATTTTGTTTGTATTCTTTATTTTCATTATTTTCAAAATTTACGACTGAATGAATGAACGAATGAACGAATGAACGAGAGGATTATGTGCTTTGTATTTTCTAGAAAAACTTAGAATGTTAGAATTATAGAAAACACTTTTAGCCACATAATTTGAGATCGGATGTAGATTAATTATTGAAACCTTGCAGATTTCTGCATCATTCGATGTGATGGATCCCAAGATTTATGGCTGAGAGCTCATGGAGCTATGTTATCTGATTTCTAGCCTTTGAAGGAAGATCTTCCTCGTTGAGCAGTTTGTAGGTCTCTTCCTCAGTGACTGTAGTTGATTTCGGGATTTTAATTTTGGACTGTGGAGTTCTCTTGAATGCTAATTATGTCTTTTATAAGCTAAAATCTTGCCCAGCGAAGCAATAAAAGAAACTCATGTTTGGCGTATGTAACAATTGTCTGCAAGAATAATATCTGCTTTTATGTACAATGATACAACTTTTTCGCTATTACTTGTTTACATATTAGTATAAAACTAGCATAATTTCTCTGCGTATTTCTTAGTATAAAGCAAGAGATTTTGTGCTAGAAAAAATAGCTAGAATTTTTTTCGTGGAATGTCTATTTCATTTCCTATCAATTATGTCTATTTGATTTTTGTCAATGTGTTTGGACTATTTTTTTATGGCATTTAAATGTAGGCAAAACATCCACAAAATAAAATCAGTAAATGTATATGGAGTTTGCACAAGTTCACATGAGATTGCTTGTTTGCCTAACCAAAAGAATTGGTTATTAAAGCTTTTATTCTCTCGGCATTAATTGATCTGAGGATTGCATTAATACCAATGTCACAATACCAAAAGCTAAAATATTCCATTACCACTATTATTGATCGATTATATACATGAATACCTCATCATAAGTTACACTCAAGCATCAACCTACATGTATCTTTGAAATTTTCTAATTTATGTTTCTTAAATTTAGGGAAGAAAAGATCAACTATCTCTATTCTATTTTTTAGATAATTTGAGGGTAACTCTAATAAACACAAGTTGGCTATGACAATGTCACATGAAATATTGGAAGAGAGACAGAGTTAGATCAGAAAGGTTGAGTAATCTAAAAATTATTATACCTTATAGATATATTGGGTTCTTTCTTAATAACTTATCATTCTCGATCGTTTTAGGTTAAGAATATGCAAAAGTTGATGATGTCTCATCTAAAGATTTAATCATTCAGAATATCAGTGATTAAATAATTTGAATGGTATCAACCTATATATTAGTATTATATATATTCGTTCAATTTAAGTTTCATATGATGAATTTGAGTCTATAAATTAGTCGATATATACATCTCATCTAACACCTTCGAACAATAGTGATAAAAAAATGTAAAATCCTAAAACTAGTAATTAACTTTATTTTTTTATATCGTTTAAACTATAAGTTTGTACATATCTTTGAAATCGAGTTGAATTAAGCCAAAATCACACTGTCATAGTTTTGGAAGACAAAAAAGTAACTCTTATTATTATAAGAGTTAAATTTGGAGCCAATAATAAAAAAAATTTCGTTCCTAGCAAATATAATTATAAATATGCCACATTTGTATGCTTTTATTCATGGATTCATATATATTCGTTCAAGATGTTTTTTTAGTCATGTTTTATTACGTGCCACATTTCTTTCTCATGCTGAGCATTGACAAGAAATAAAAAAGAAATTACCAAAGTTAGAGGCCACAAATCAGTAATTATTCAATATATTTAAATCACCAAAGGTAGACAAAAAATAAAAAAGGAAAAAAAAAACAGAAAAATAAGAGAAGATAAGTGAGTAGGGATAACAGTATATTGGAATTTTTCGATTGGATTTCGATAATCTTTTTATCAGACTTGTGATGAATTCAAATAAGAAAATTGGTAATTGGTTGATCAAAATAAATTTGTGCATTCAGGTACTCTACCCATTGTCTTTTCTAATAAGAGATAGGGATGATCACAGATCATTTTTTTTAGGTATCCTATTTATATGATCTTTTTAATTGAATGTTCATGAAGAATAGTTTTATGCTACATTGAACTATCAAATCCATAATCACATTGGGAAGGCAATAAGTCAGGTTCCTGCTCTTTGTTTTCCCAAAACTAAACTATATTTTTGTAAGATATCCTATTAATAGATAATTAATAGGTTTGGACATCAAGACAATCAATCAGTTTCAAGAATGAGTGGGATAAATTTGGTAGATATATTTTTTCTTTATTTTTCAAAAATAAAAATGATCTTTTATTATCCTGTCAAACGGGTTTGAAATAAATGTTGGTAGGAGAATAAGTACTTAGTCATTGTTATTACTATATTAGATTCTTGATATTTATAAATTATTATTTGATTTAAGTAAAATAATTATTAAGATTCAATCGTGGTTATCCGATGTATTGGGTTGCGGAGCCGACCTTAATTTGAATTTGAGTCTTTCGATATTAGGAAATGAATAGGAAATGAGTGACAAAAATATTTTTAATAATTAATTAGTAAGGATTGAAAAGTATAATATAGAATTTAAAAGATTCAAAAAGTTTTGGATGATATATCTCAAAGTTTTTGTAAAGGATGCTCGTAACCTTTTTAATACCGAATGAAAAAATTAATTTGTGAGAGTAATTTCATAGAATTATCGATCATGAAATATGAGGATGATGAGATATAAAGAGAAATAAACTTTTGTATATAAACAAATATTAGTAGGTCATAACACATAGTGAAATTAAATGAAATCACAATCAAATAGAACACCAAGATTTACATAGAAAACCCCTTCAGTGTGAAGGGTAAAAATTACGGGGCAAACTAGAGATAATTCACTATAAGAATAATGAATATACAAATCTCAATCTCTTACCTAAAACCCTAGCAACAATCACAAAAAAATAATTGGGATATAAGGATCACGTCACTATGCACAATATCTAAATTCTTCCCCAAGTAATCACAGCAAGAATCTACTATAGATTTGATCTAACCTGAGATGAGAACACTGCCTAGATGATTAAGAATAGTCTCTCTACTTGTCCTTGTTTTCTTCCCTTTCAGTATGAGCAATACAAAACCAGTTGGTTCTCCTCTTGTAGGTCACTTCAAGTTGTGCTTAGAATAAAGTCCATCAAGTGATGAGGAGAAGGAGAAAATGCAAAAGGTTCCTTATGCTTCAGTAGTTGGAAGTTTAATATACGCGATCTTTGCAGCAGCATCTTGATTCAAAAATGAGGAGAAAAAGACAGAAAATAAGAGAAAGAAATGGAAGAAAATAAGGACAATGTGGAGAGGCTGTTTTCATTGTTCTTATCTCAGGTTAGATCAAACCTACAGTAGATTCTTACTGTGATTACTTGGGGGAGAATTTAGATATTATGCATAGTGACGTGATTCTTATATCCTAGTTATTCTTTTGTGACTGTTGTTAGGGTTTTGGGTAAGAGATTGAGATTTGTATATTCATTATTGTTATAGTGGATTATCTCTAGTTTGCTCCATAATTTTTATCCTTCACATTGGAGGGGTTTTCTATGTAGATCTTGGTGTTCTATTTGATTGTAATTTCATTTAATTCTCTTGCGTATTATGACTTGTTAGTATTTGTTCATATACAAAAGTTTATCTCTTTATATCCCATTAGAGGGGTCTAAACTATCAAGTCCTACAATTGTATTATTGTGTTAATCATGTAACCCACTTAGTTATATGTTAGGATATAGGATGGCTAATGAGTTTCGGATTGATATGATACTCAAGTATGAATGTGTCAAAATTTTCATATTAATAACTAAAACTAAATTATATGAGATTCAATACCATCGATATAGTTTTATGTTCATTTCAAAATTGATTTCTAGTTGAGAGATTATTGTAACTATTTAGTAAATTAAGATTTGTTCCTATAAATACTTATCGAGTCTCAAGATTTTTAACGAGAAAATTACATATGATATTTTAGATGCTCGTGAGGGTATTCTTTAGGATTTCTAGAGAATGTTGAGAGAAGAGTTCTTTATGTTTATATCAAAGGGTATATAAGTGGATTCTTCTTAAGTAAAGATAACTCAAGCCTTGTAATTTCTCTCCAAGAATTTAATTTTTTTCTATGTATATAGGTAGGAGTTACTGGACATTGTGTCGATATTTGGTATGTTATTTATTTGTTAATTTTTAGGTTTATTCTTTTAGTTTTTGAGTTTTTCTTTCCTTTCCCATGATAGTTTCACCCTATGACAAAGGAGGTGAAAGATCTTCTTGTCAGAATATTGAATGAGTGAGCAGATAAACTAAAAAAGATAAGCGACGAAGATCATAATGAGTTTGAGGCAAAGTGTGTAAATATTATTTATCTTTGCATCGTTAATAATATTATCAATAATATTATTGTTGATAACTCTATCATAATTATTTGAGATAAACTAGAAAAAATTTATCTAGCTAAAAGCTTAACAAACAAGTTATCTATGAAGCGGAAGTTATATAAGCTAATGACGAAGACCGAGAGTTGGTAGAGCATTTCAACATATTCAAATGAATATTAGATCAATTAAAAAAATTAATATAAAGATTAATGAGAAGGATAATGTGTTGTTACATAGCTCGTCAGCTCTTATAACAATCTAAAGCATAAATTCGGAAAGTAGAAGGTTCATTAAATTAAAAATATAGATAAATTCTTGACTTGCTGGGTACGTCGCTTGGGGCACTTGCAAGGTAAGGAATCCCTTGCAATAACAATTAAGTGTATATTTATGTGGTGTAAATATGTTCCCATTAGTAAACATTGACAAGAATGGTTGTTTAGAAGGAAATGTTGTCGTGTGATCCAACTTATATTTTAGAAAACACATGATATTTGCAAATAACAAATTTTATTTAATCTATGTTATTTATTATCAATGCTTGTGTTTGAAGTAGAATTTATGGATATTGTACTGATTATTCCTAAGAAGATGATATGCTAATTATAGATTATCCCCATAATTAGTTACCTTTAGTATTTTGGTTTCTACACCTTCAAAAGTTACATTAGGATCTCTATACTTACGAAAGTGAAACATTGAGATCCTTGTACAGGGTTGAAAATATAATTTTATATCATTAAAAATTAAGAGATAAGAGTTTTATTAGAGCAACGAGGTTAAATGTTTTACTTTCATAAATATAAGAATCTAAATATAACTTTTGAAAGTATAGGAATCGAGATGATATAAAATATGCTAAAGATAGCTAATTACAAGGGTAATATGAAATTAGCCCAAAGATGACTAATATGATTTTTTAAGATATTTTATAGTTATTTGATCCATTTAGTATATATAATAGTCTAATTTGACTTATATTTAGATAATGAGATAGATACTCAAATTTAAAGCAGAGTGATAGAATTGACATGTATCTTATTTATGGCATTCCTAAGTGTACTAGTAAAATGAAAAATCACATCAAAAGTAAGCAACTTTGAAATTTACTAACCATAGAGAAAATAGGACCAAATCCAACATTTAATTATAATTGCATGGTTATTTGGCACAATTCAAGTCCCTAATTTTCTAACAATTACAAGCAGGTCTCATAAGTAAACAACGATAAGAATGGTTTGTTTTGAAGGATGACTTTTGGTAAGCATTATTCATAGAATTGAAGTCATCGATCGGTAAGTTCTACTAACAACTAGTAGAAAACAATTACAGTGACATTTGGATGTTGATTTACTAGTTATAGGATGGTGGTGGAAGAAGAAGAAGATGATGATGAGGTGGGATGCAACTTCAGTTAACAAATCGTAGAGACAACAAAGGCAAAAGGAAAAGAGACATGCACCTACGAGAAGAGAGCAGCAATAATAGAAGAAGAACCTAATGCCTTCAACTTCCCATCATCTCATTGTAAAGCTATTTTTAGCTTCAGTGTTAAGTTTAAAGCCTTTGAAGGTAGGTTTTTAGCTCTCTTCTTCTATCCTAGTGGTTGAATGAACATGACCAAAGCCGACTGCAGTAGCACAGAATCTGGTGGCCACCATTTGTAAATATCAAGAAGGTTTCATTTGCAGGTGATGTGACATGGGTGAGAGAGTTCAATACAAAAACGATGTCTGAACAAAGAGAAAATGAAGTGTTTGATGCTTGGACAAACAATTTACAGTGAGATTTGACCACAGAGATGATGCTTCTTTATATTGAGCTTTTGATTCTAACATTATAGACAAACAAAATGAGGATTTATGCTACTAAGATATGGTCATTACTTTTAATATTTCTCAAGAATTGCAATCGACATGTTTTAGACTGATCTTGAATCGAATGTTTGGGTAGAACATGATCAAGAATGATTCAAAGGAAACATCGTCGAGGAAGGTATACCGAGGAGATGCCAACACCGAAAAGGCTTCGTTGAGAAAGCTTCCATGAGGAGTCGAGATCAAGAATGATTTAAACGAAAGGAAAAGAAAGAAGAGAGAGTTACTTTTTGAGGCACTATATATGTAATTTTTGTGGAAAAGAGAAAAGAAAGATACTTAGTAGCCATCAGCAAGCAATCCCGGCCGTCTTCAATGGGAGCTATCTACCACTCTTTTCTCCTCTCTTATGCCTTCCTCCCTCCTCGGCTCACCTCCACGAGGGAAGTGTTGGTAGCTTGGGAGCAGGTAGACAATGATGAGGGCCACACTGACCGGCAAGTACGAGACCGACAAGGACGATGGCAAGGCCTCCACCATCCTTACCATCAACACCAACGTCGGCGACGCCAAGCTCAAGGCCTCCGTCACCAACGCCCTCGTCGTCAACACCGCCAAGGACTCGCCCCCGAAGTTCTCCTTCACCCTCGAGAAGCCCGACTCCTTCTCCGTCGTGTACTCTCGCAAACATGTAATCCTTTCTACCATGGATTCACGCAGTATTCGTGCATCTGTTGACGTGATGTGAACCTTCAGGACGCCAATCGTCAAAGTGATGATCCTCCGGACGTCCAGTTCAAGTTCATGAACGCCATCAAGGTGATGGAGAAGACGGTGGAGCTGGAGTACACCCACGGGATGCCGGAGAAGAAGACGGCGGTGGGGGGGTCGGTGGCGTTGAACCCGCGGAACAAGGTGGCGGTGAGCCACGTGCTGGGCACCAGGGACTGCAAGGTGAAGTACAAGTACGAACACGGCGAGCGGGTAAGGACGGCGGTGGAGCCGTCCTACGAAGTAGCCGCGAATGCGTGGGGTCTGGACGTGTCGAGCAAGTTCGAGGGCGGCGACGCCGTGAGGGCGAGCTACCGGACGGCGGCCAAGACGGTTAACCTGGAATGGAGTAGGAACTCCAAGGTCAATGGCACTTTCAAGGTAGAGTTGTCCGAGGACCTTCTTAGGCAATGCTTTTGGATCATCAATAATCCATTAACACCCTTAGTTTAGACTATCTAAACTGCAAATGAGGCATGAGCTCATAACATTTATTGTTTGATAGGTAAGACAGATCAAGTTATAAGAACAAGAAAAAGAAATACAAAATCAGCTTAAAATGCAATTTGTTCCTGACATATGATGTCCCTGTTTCATTTCCATTTTGATCCTTTTATCCTTTTTGTTTGTATTATTTTTATTATTTTTAAAATTTACAAATGAATGAATGAATGATCTGAATTTTCTGGAAGAAGTTAGAATTACAGAGAACACTTGTAGCCACATAATTGTAAGAATTTGAGATCTGATGTAGATTAATTATTGATACCTTGCAGATTTCTTCATCATTCAATGTGATGGATCCCAAGATAAATCCAAGATTTATGGCTGAGAGCACATGGAGCTATGATTTCTGATTTCTAGGCATGGAAGGAAGTCTTCCAGAGCAGTTTGGAGATCTCTTCCTCATTGATTGAAGTTGATTTCAGAATTTTAATTTTAGACTGTGGACTTCTTTTGAATGCTAATTGTGTCTATTATAAGCTGATGTAATGGTGTATGTCACATTGCCTGCAAGAATAATAATATCTGCTTTTGTGTACAATGATACAACATTTTCCCTATTACTTCTTTACATGTCAGTAATTTCTCTGCATATTATATATATATATATATATATATATATATATATATATATATATATATATATTGATAGTGATAAAATTTTAAAATCTTAATGCTACTAAAAAAACTCTATTTTTTGTGTGTCCTTTAAACCATCAGTTTGTACACATGTTTGAAATCGAGATGAATTAAGCCAAAATCACATCGTCATAGTTTTGGAAGACAAAAAAAAGAAAACTCATCGAAGCCAATAATAATTAAGTTATTTCGGCTTAACCATCGTTCTTAGCAGATATAATTATAAGTACCCCACATTTATATGCTTTTATTGGTAACCGCTTTCATCATCTCAGCACACGTTGCACCCACCGTGGATGAGTGAGGAGGCTGCAACCTCCTGTGAGAGGTGACGTGGAGGATATTTCTGTGCCTTCCTCTTGTAACTTACCATAAGGCATCGGAAGGACAAAACATCCAATCCATTCTCTGCAGTACAGAGTGAGCAAAGGAATAGACAGAAACGGGGGAAAAATCAAAAAGGGAGGAGAGAAAGTCTTCTATTTTATTTGGTTCTCTTGATTTTAATTTTTTTAATTTTTTTCCTCTAGTTCTTCTTCTATTATAAGGAATAATGTCTTTTTTTTTCTTTTTTATTAGAGAGAATGCTATACTCTCTTTTTTTTTATATAATGACTATCTTCTAGTTTGCTCATGGATGTTTTCCTTAGTCAATTGAGAGTTTTACCATGTTATATCTTGATATTATTATTTTAATTAATTTTAAATCTTTAATTTATATTATTTTAATTTTATACTATTTGACTCTATTTAATTAGGTAAGATATATTATAAATTATTAGATTATGTGATCTTATTAAATTAGGTAAGATATATTATAAATATTATTGAAAGTCCAATTATAATAGGATTCCTAAGGAGATGACCTTGATGAAAGGACGTTCTTAATTATTTATCCTAGACCCTCTACTCTCGACTACAAATAAATATAACCTCCTAAAGATTTATAAGATATTACATATCTTATTTTATCTCCTTTTGTCCCTAATTCATCGCTCATAGTGATTCTATGAAGGATAAGAAGAGGAGAAAGTGAATCTAGTTCTCAATGCAGATCGATATTGTTATAGCTTTCAAATCTAACGACGGTACACCCGCAAATCAGATAAAACCTTTTTGAATCACATACACATCCTAAATTTAATCAATTGCTATTTGATTTTAAATTTTGGCATTAAAGTTCTTTTTTTTTTCATAATAGAAGCATTGTTTTTATTTTTACACTCTCGTCTCCTACAACTTAGTATCACAACTAAACTCAAAAGGGAGGAAATGACTCAAATAATACTAAAAAAGAGAGTTAAGTGAGTTATTTATAGGCTCGGAGCCCAAAATTTAAATCCTCAAAAATTTTGGGATATGAGCGATATCAATGCCAACATTTCCCAATATTATCATCATAACTTTTGATCTAAGTAGTGCTATTATTATAAAATTTGAATTCTAAGTAGTGCTACCGTCGCCTTAGGTGGTACTACTAACTCAAGTAGTATTATCACTTGGGCCTAGTAGTACCATCGCTCAAGCATATTTTAGGCCACTAGTTTGGCCTTCTAGCAGGCCTAGTTCAACCTAACTTCAAGACTAATGACTTTCTTGATAAGTTAGTATTATTTTGATTAAATACTAACTTAAATTGACATAAAATGATTTTGATCATGACTTTGACAAATCAATCAAATATCTGACATATTTACGAAGCTTTTGACATATTGTATGCTCTTCTGGAGTATCATCCGATCTTTCAACATTTCGTTTGAACCTATAATACATCATCTTTTCTTTCGGCAGACAGTCCATTCCACTAGCATATTGACTTTATCATGACATTGAATCTTTCGATATATTATCCTTTCAGTATGATGCCTAAACCTTTAGCATGAAATTTAATTTCTAACACGTTGATAAATTCTTTGGCTAGATATCTAATTTTCGATACGATAATTTCTTAGCACAATATTTGACTTTGCTTAATAGTTAACCCTTCGATGGTCTTGATTGAAGTATTTCATGCGTCACTTATCTCAAAAGTATATTAGCCCAATAAACTTATTAATTAATTTTATCATCAAAATCGAGAATTCAAAAAGACTTAATTGATGGATCAATCCTCGAAAACTATGCTTAAAAGCACATACATAAATAAATATAAAATTTTAAATATGCATGGGTTAATTATAATTTTCTAAAAAACATCAAATCTATAGTCCCAATGACTTCTGATAAGAGTCTTAACCGAATGATCCACTATCAAAAACTATGCTTAAAAGCAGACACATAAATGATATGAAATTTTTAATATATAAAGGTGTTAATTATTTTTTTTAAAAAAAAATATTATCAAATCTATTGTCCCACCAATTGACCTATTAGGTCAATTAATGACTTATGATATGAGACTTAACCGACAGATCCATCATGAAAAAAACTACGCTTAAAAGCGCACACATAAATGATATGAAATTTTAAATATGCAAATGTGTTAATTATAATTTTCTAAAAATATTATCAAATAATCTATAATCCCAACAATTGACCTCTAAGGTCAACTATTGACTTGTGATACGAGACTTGATCGACTGTTACATCCTCAAAAACTACACCTAAAATTTTGCGCACACAAAAATGAATATAAAATTTTAATTATGCAAAGGAGTTAATTATAATTTTTTAAAGAAAATTATCAAATCTATAGTCCGACCAATTGACCTATTAGGTCAACCAATGACTTGCATCTCCGAAAATTACGCTTAAGAACAACCGCACACATAAATGAAGATGAGATTTTAAATATGCAAAGGCGGCGAGCAATCGTAATTTTAACCAAAGCAAATATGCTAAGGGGTGTAATCGTAAAAGTGCACACGCCTAAAAGTTCGCCGCACCGTCGGACATCGACGGAACCCTAAAAAGCTTCTCCTTCCGTTCTCTCTGTTAAACGGAAGGTGATGTTAGTGAGACTTTGGAGGCATCACTCACTGTTCAGCACGCTGTTATAATTAGTGTCCTGTTACATTGTTTAGTTAGAGGTTCACTGCTTATGTTTCTCTGTGTTTGAGAAACATAAGCAGTGTTTATCATTTCTGCAAAGTTGCCATGGATGGTGACATCAATGCTTATGTTTGCCTACGTGCCTGATGTCGCTGTGGGATTCTGTGATATAAAGATTCTCTCTAGCATTACTGTAAGGTTTCAAGATGTTGATGGATCTTCTAACTAAGATAACATTTTGCTGATTAAGAAATCATTATGCAGAAATTATCAAAACTTGATAGACATAATTGTGTTTGAGAATATATGTCCATGACATTGCAGCTCCTAATGGCAGATCAAATTGATCCCGGTTTTACCATCCGAATGATCTACTTCTGGCGGTCGGCAATATAATTCGCTAGGTGTAGCAAAGGCGCCGCCTTTATTGGATCAAATCCGGCAAGCTGCTCCTTGGAGTCCTTCAGCAGCTCCTCGGCGAACTCCCTTGACTTCTCCAAACCCAACAGCTTTGGATACGTCGTCTTATCACTGGCCAGATCCTTCCCTGCCGTCTTTCCCAGCTCCTCCGACGATTTAGTCACGTCGAGGATGTCATCAACAACCTGGAACAGTAGCCCAATGCACCGAGAGTAATTTCTCAGCTGCTCAATCTGGTGATCGGAGGCACCACCCACGATGGCGCCGATGACCACCGAAGCCTCCAAAAGAGCAGCGGTCTTGTGGAGGTGGATAAACTCAAGCTGATCGAGGCTAACGTGAGATCCGAGCCCAGTGGCCTCCATGTCAGCCGCTTGGCCCGCGACGAGTCCCCCGGCACCGGCGCAGCGTGCAAGCTCACTTACAGCACGGACGATCCGGTCAGGAGGCACGGATCCGTCGGCAGGGTAGGATGCCGGGTCTGCCAGGTGGCCGAAGGCAAGGAAAGGGAGGGCGTCGCCGGCTAGGAGGGCGACGGGCTCGTCGAAGGCGCGGTGGCAGGAAGGTCGGCCGCGGCGGAAGTCGTCGTCGTCCATGATGGGGAGGTCGTCGTGGATGAGGGACATGGTGTGGATCATCTCGACGGCAACGGCAGCGGGCATCGCGCAGGCGTCCCGGCCGCCAGAAACCTCGCAGGCGGCCAGGCAAAGGACGGGGCGGATGCGCTTGCCGCCGGCGAGGAGGGAGTAGCGCATCGCCTCGTAGAACCGCTCTGGGTGCACGACCGGCATGGCCTCGTCAAGGGCGCTGTTGACGGCCGCTGCCTTCCGGAGCATGTAGCCCTCGAAATCGAAAGCCTCGGCCTCCGCCGGTGCCGGTTCCGCCGCGGGGTACGGGCAGGTGTCAACCTCCATCACGCAGGGCGGTCGCGGGAGGCGGCGTTGGGCGGAGGCGAACGTGGCGGGTCGCGTCCTTAGGGCCGCCGTCGCCGTCCGCAAAGGGGGAGGAAGGCGGAAGGCGGTGGAGGAGTAGGATGAGCGGGAGGAGATGTCGGTCCTCGGGCCCACATCGGTGCAGCAGATACAAGCGGCCAGCGATGCCATCAGTTGTATATATAGACTTACAAACAAATCTCTCTCTCTCCTTTAGCCTCCTTTCTTCTCGTATGAGAATGAAGAGGAAGTGGAGTAGAACGAGGAGAGGATCTCTCTCTCTCTCTCTCTCTCTCTCTCCCCTTCAGCCTCCCCCTTCTCGTATGAGAATGACGAGGAACATGTATCTATGTATACATATATAGAGGGGACGAGGAGGTTGGGAGGGAAGAGAGGAGATGTTAATGTTGGAGAAGCGAAGATTTTGGTTCGCTTACCGAGTACATGGGGGAAAAACAAAGGAGCCAATGAATGGGGAAGAAGACCAGCCTGGGGGGTAATGGACAATTATGGTTGGTGATTAGATCAGAAGGGATATGGTGATCCCAGCAGCAGCTGCATCTGTTGCTGTATCTTCTTGCGGACCTACTGATGCTAGCGTGTAAGAAGCAAAGTCGCCAACGAACAGAACAGATGGAGGACGGCGGTGTGGGATCCGATCAACCGGCGAATACGGGGAGAGGGTGTGGGTCTTGTGCTGTCATTGAGATGCGTGCGGAAACTTGATCGTTACATGTTAAGATTAGGACGAGGAGGGATCTTCCGTCGTTTGGGTCAATTCATTATTGCCAATGAATGAAGCCTCTGCTCCTGCAAAGTGTCATCAGATAAGTCATCCTAATAACTCATAAATGAAATCCAAAAGAATCATCCTAATTCATCATGATAAGTCATCCTAATAACTCATAAAATCCTAATTCTTTTGTTGCCATTGTTTCATTGGTAAAAGGGCTATTTCTTCATAGATCATAGCATGTTAAAATATGCTGCTAAAGAACACCTTGATCATGAGGAAAAACTGTGGTTGACTCTACTAAACTAGCTTAAATTAAATTTGGATACCAATCAATCGAATATCAAAATAATTTGAATAGAAAAGTAAGTAGTAAGTTGGATCTGAATTCAAACACTACGATTGCTAGTCAGATTGGATATCATATTTGTTGTCACTTTAATATTAAAAATAATTATTTACCAAATTCAAGTGAGAAAATTGATTTTTAAATCTGCTCTGGTTAAAATAAGAGACACTTTTTCATTGTTACTCCTATCCATATCTTTGTTCAAATTACATATCATTATTTTTTTATTTTTATTCTTTTCAATGAATAATATCGGCTAACCAAGCCACATTAGCATAACATTTAAAAGAAATATTCATTTATTTAAGCATTTAATCTTTCATAATCGATTATCACTATAGAATGAATGTCTTAAAAAAAAAGATTCTCTAGACATGTTCTTATTGTAGACTCACAGAACTCATTATGAACTTTTGAACTCTTTTCATATCCTTTTTTTTATCATTTATGAATAAATACTAACTCAATATACTCCTAATATAAATTTTACATAAAATACTCAAACGAAAATTAAATATTAGAGCCATTTTGGAGCATGAGAGAATTCGACTCCCTAGGTGAACATCTTGATTAATAATTTGTATCTCACTTTACTCAAAACATACTTCTTTCTAATTTTAAACATGACAAAATTTAAAAAAATAAATTAAGGTGAGTCAGTGTTATCATCTACGATCAAGAATGACACTAATAATTTGTAATGCGATGATAGAGAATTAGATAGTGAAAAAATGAATAAGTATTTGACGATGGACAATATGATGATCATCACCTAACAAGCAAGTCTTATGAAAGATTGAAGTTGAAGTGAATAGCGATACTTCATAACATATATAATGACGGATCAGAATACATTAAAATGCTTCTGTAATCATTGAATTATGGCTATTTGTTGTATTAGTCGTTATTTCAATCTGGTTGGCACCCTGATGGAGCAGTTGAAGTCAGTGTGAACTGTTGAAAGCAACATGATGCCTTCCCCATCTTGTTGACTATCTATCTATTTATTCATAGAGTAAGAAAGCAAGGTAAGAGGTGGAAGCTACAAAATTTCTATCCCAAGAAAAGGGAGAAGGGTGGTTCTAACAATGTAAGCTAGGCTGTGAGGTAGGTAGGTATTCAGTAATTATTTCTGGAAATGTGAAGCCCGTCAACACCTTAATAAAATTGGCAGGATGAAAGACATTTTCACAAAAATTCTACATCCACCAAGGAGCATCGAAATGGCAGGATAGGCATAATGAGTCAGTCTGGATCCAAATGTTATGATAGCCTCCGGCGGCGACAATGTTCCCTGAGGTAGACCGGAAGACATAGCCAGTTTCTACGATATCAGACTTGGGAGAAAAGGTGCCATCACATTCCAAGTCAAGGTCAAAATTGAAAGGAAGTGTCTTTGGTAGAATACACTGCTCTCGTTTGACCAAATCTTAGATGATGTGAACAAGATAATATCTGGGATATGGATTCTGCTCTCGTTTGACCAAATCTGATGTCTGCAATCCAAACTAAGACTACGTTGTTCTAAGTAAACATAGCAGAGTTTTGTATTGAGGTATTGCCTGTTATGGAATCAATTCATAGACTCCTAACGCATGCTTCCATAGTCAATTATTGCATGTCTGAATTGACTTTTCTGTTGTTAAAATTATTAGTCTCCTGGTGTCTTTTCAGATGTTAGATGTGACGAAGCCATGTTGCCAATTCTTGTTTGGTGCATCAATCTCATTAATTTCCATAGCATGCCATGTACATACATTATAAATCATTGCAAGAAGCCAAAGATGAACATTTCAGGAACTCGGGGAAAAAAAAACACACAGGAAAGTTCTTTAAATCCATATGAGCTTTAAATAAAAGACAACAGAAATCTCAAAGTTTTAGTTAACATTTAAAGTATGCAGAATTAAACTTCAGTTATATACTGTAACTTATGGGAGTTACAGCATCTTGAATCAATTGGAGATTAATCATGCAGCTCTGTGAGTCAATATTGGCATCATGGATCAAGTAGGGTGTCCTACAATAATACCAGAAGATAGAACTGCAGGACACAAGTTTCAGATAAGTGTATCAATCTACAACATTGGATCAACCAAAAAAGTTACAAGCTCCAGACCCCCTCAAAAAGTGTAGTGTTTCACTCACGAGGTAGGAATTTAGGTGAAAGCATCCAAGTTGGAAGTGTTCCATGGAAACCTCGGGGAAAAAAAAAAAAAACGCTGTCATAGAACTCTTCAAACAAGAGAACATATCAAGAAATAGCTAGTTCGTATAGTATACTAGGAGCACAACTTACACCACACCAAGTTGTGTCCTAAAAGAAACTAACCCATGAATCTTAGAAATTGCAGTTTGCCAGGGACAATATTGCAAGAAGAAGATTGACTAGTACCGTGAACCATCAGGAAAAGGGTCTAGCGCATCTTGCTTCCCGTTCACAAAGAAGTCGACAACAGCTTTCATTCTAGCAAACTTTTCTGGATGGTAATTCACGTGAACGATCACAGGTTTTAACCGGCGTAAATGGGCATCTTTTCTCACGGTCTTAAAGAGAACCTTGCTGTTCATAAAGAGATACATGTCCATGGTCCTCTTGGAAGCATGAAGGCCCTCATACCCTGGATGTGAAGGAAAAAAGAGCTCTTCGTTAAAAACTGCTTGGTCCCATGACTTCTGTCGTGCCAACCGGTCCGCCACACGATCCAAAAGCTCAATAGAGGGAAACGTGGGTCTTATGTAGAAAAATCCAGAGTTATAAACCCAGATCCGCATTGTATGAGCATATCTTGCCCAACCCATCGAAGGCTCATCAAAGACATCATCATAACCATAGGCTGTCATGTTATTGTGACCGTCACTCATTGACTCCACATCAGAATCCCTGTAGAGATGATCGAATGGGTTCTGCAAGTAGATTATATCGACATCTGAAAGAAGAACACTGTACCCAAGCTGTAAAAATTCTCTCAAGATGCGGAATTTCAATCCAGAGACAGCATGATTTCCACCACTCCTTCCAATGCTATCAATACCTTCATCAGGATTTCTTCGATAAACAGGAACTTTGCTTGAGTTGCAAAATCTTTCTATCTCATCATCCAAAGCTACTACTAGATAGTTGGGTATACCCACTCTTTGAATATTCTGGAACCACAACTCCAACATATCCTTGACATTGGAATTTGCTAGTGCAACTATAAGCTCCTTCCTAACAGCTACCTTTTCCAGAATCTCTGCCAACCTAGGGTTCACAGATTCATCAGGAACTACAGTCGGATTTGTTCTCAGGGACTTGACAGTACCAAAAGGACCAGCTTTACGCTGCTCTCCTAGAGCTACAAACTGGTTCTGAGCCTGATCTTTACCCTGCTCAGCCAATTTAAGTTTTGTCGTCAGCTCCATGACCTGTTTCTTCAAATCTTCATTCTTCTGTGAGAGCGATGCCAACTCAGATTTCAACACGTTTGTCCTCTCAGATGTTTCACATTTTGCTGAGTTACCCTAGACAGATGAAAGGAAAATAACATAGGTATACAATACATGTAGTGATCAATCTAAACTGGCCCAACAGGATGACAATAGAATAAATCCTTTGCTCATAGCTTCGTTTGAATTTGGAAAGTCAAAACTTATCTCATTTTGTTGTTTACATGATAAAACTACCAATCTTTGTTTTATAATCTATTGCTTGGAACCACTGGCTCAATCTTAAAATATCTACACAACTGAACTTGGTCATGAAAAGAAAAAAAATGATAGACTACATCAGAGTTTATAGTTAGATACCGATGATGGAGAAGAATAGAGCAGATAATCTAAACAGATATAAGATAGGAAAATCCAACAAAGTCCAGCAACCCTGTATGATGGATGAAATGCTAAAATGTTAATAAATTCAAGTACAAACACCAGTAATTGTTTGAATAGGTAAAAGAATCAAGCTGTACTTTTCCCAAAATGTGCGTAAAATTTGGCGATTTAAGCTTCAGTTATCAGAAGTACCTATGAGCATCATGTTTGGTTATAGACTTTTCCATGTTCCAAACACAGAAAGGCCTGCAATTTGTGGTCAGGTTGGTGACATGGAAAACAAACACAAAATGAAATCATCAAGTCCCATTGTTGATGTTTGAATTAAAATAATCAAATTCTCATTCCAATGACAGAGCAGAATCAAAATAAGGTTTAAAGCCTGGATCTCACGTCTGACTCTCCCTCAAGAATAAATTGTGATTCCTAGAGATAATATTCATTTGACCTTTACATCTTCTTTCTCACTAAAAGAATATTAACTAACGAAGTAAACACTAAGGTGCAACATATAACATAAAAAATAATATTAATGAAATATGAACATAAAAAATTCTATTATTATATTAAAATAAAATAATATGTAACAAAATAAGATTAAATAAATTATATCACATAAAAATATTTTAAATTAATCTATTATGTTATTTATTAGATCCAACTTTAATCGTGATTCTTATTTTGAAATTCAAGTACAGAAGATGTAAAAGGATCAGATCATTCTGATTCTAGTGTTTCCAATTCCAATTCTAGTGAAATTCAATACCAATCCTGATTTCAGTTCAAATTCCAGTTTCAGCATCGAACCTAACACCTCCTTAAGGCTGTACAAAAATTTGAAGACCTTGGTTACACCATATATTACTGCTAGCTAAATGTTTTCCAGGAACAATAATGAAACTTATAAGTGTCAACCAATCCATCAGGAAAGAAGATAATGATGAGAGGATCACCTTCACGTACAAAGGATATACACTGTAACCACAAGTAGACATGAACTCGTTGAGGAATTAGGAAGTTTTAGCTCCTGACTACATATAGTATCACTCCAAAGTGTGCTTTGGGCCGCAGGGTCAACATGCACTCTCTGTGCATGTTTCTACCAGATAATCCCCATTGTCTCCCACTTCTCAACCCAATTAAGTCGTACTCTAAATAGACAAGTAAGATGTATAATGACAAGACTGAGATAAGAAAAATAATTTTGATGATTAAAAATCAGAAATCAAAACTATATTAAACAGCTTGAAAGCATGCTTCAGTCACAAGATTGATCATTATCAAGAAGATCATTTTGAAGTATATAATACTAGTCTCAGATAAAAGAAACAATTTTGTTGCCAAAAAAGAAAGTTCAAAAACCAAAACTAAATATAGGAAGATTGATATTTATCAAAAAGATCCTTTTAAACTTTCAAATTCCCACCTGAAGGATAATAACGTCAAAGTTCACTAATAATCTGATGTACTGTACACAACAAAGGCTTTTGTGCCTAGCTTCAGAGAAAACTAAAAAAAGAAAAAAAAAATTGGCCTAATCACACATTGTAAACAACCAATAGAAAACTAACAAGATACCCCTCTCAATAATATCTAGATGCGGAAAAAAGAAAGTAGAAGCATAATTTGAGCCAACGAATACCAAAATCTCTTCTTCCCTCTTTAAAAATAAAAAGAAAACCAAATCAAATGTAGCACATTAAAAAAATCATTCAGATTTGTGAGTGGTTCCTTGTGATCCACATAGAACAAAGTAGTAAATAAATTATGTCGACGCGGCTCGCTTTCTTGCCAATATTGCAAAATCTTCAACTTTCTTTTGCGACTGTTCTCAGGATCTCATCTCTTAAGTTGGTTTCTTGTCAAAGATCTATCTTTACACTGGAAACCCAACATAACAAACGAGAGAGGGTCGAATCGCCATACCAGACTCCAATCAGCGGCCGAATCCTGGCCGTGGGAAGGCAAGGTCGAGAAAGAACGAAAGAGGCCGTCCGGGTAGAGGAAGGCGCAGACGCAACCAAGGAGGACGCCGACAGCGACGGCCATGGCGATTCGGGATCCGCGAGAGGGCGATCCATTGGATCGCGCCAGGAGGCCATCACGCCGCCCCGCCATCCTCTATGAAACCGCCGATCTGGAGAAGCAGAGTAAGCGTAGGACAGGACGAGGGCGAGATAAAGAGTCAGAAAAAGGAGATGCATTTATTTATGTTGTAGTAATGAGGCGTTACGGTGGAAGAGAAATGGAGAAGAAAAACAGTAAAGAAAAAAAAAAAGAGTAAAAGTAAAAAAAATGTGGAATGACAGAGACAAGCAATTAACATTCTAAAAATCTAAATTATGTATTATTAAGTATTTTATATATATAAAAGTTTAGGTTGCTCAAAAAGATTAAAAAATATATTCATAAAAGGATTAAATGAAAGATAAACATTTGATATAATATGGATATGTCCTAATGAGGGAAGACATTTGATGTTACAATAAAAATACATCAAATTAATGATATGAGGGAAGACAGACAGACATCTAGAAAACTTTATCAGAAAATATAAATAAATTAAATACTGGTAACTTAAATAATAAATGATTTTTAATGGAACTCAATAACAACAAGATATTTATGTAGTCAATTCCACGTATTATTATTATTATTATTATTATTATTATTATTATTATTATTATTATTAAAGTTACATAGTGTTGTTGGAGAAAAAACATAAAAAAGGCATTTGTAGTGAGTACATTTGAATAATAAATACTCTGTGGAAAAGAAGCTTTGTTTATGATTTCACCAAAATTACAGCTTAATTTGATGATTTATTTCCTTTCTAGTAAAAGAAAAAGTATATCAACAAAATCAATTTAGAGTTTGATAATTTCTTTGCTTTTACTTTAAACAATGATGAATGTGTTAAAAGACTTTTTGGTGGTTAGCTTATTGTTGCGTAAGGATAGGGTTTCAGTTTCAGTCAAATGTAAGAAAGAATTATAGGTAGCATAATGTAATGAAAAGAAAAGATAATCAAATGGTCATGTAAAATATAATTATCACAAAAAGAAGAGTAGAATCTGTAAAATTTTAGATAAGATTTAAACCAATTAAAACTAGGTTTAAAGGTTAATAAGCATGGGGGAGGATAGAGAGCAACTTTCAATACAACTGTATCGATGGTATCGAAGCTCAGATAATTTAATTTTAGTTAATAATATGAGAAATTTAACATGTAAATATTTTTATGATATTATTCATATATTTTATATTTTAGTATTATTACTAAAAATTATTAAGTGTGACGGGTTGGATTCTGAAGAGTGAGAAGACGAGACCACTCCCACTATACCTTCATAATAGATAGTAAATCAAGAAAAGAAATTAGAGTAAGGCCATGTAGCAGCACTATGAACCTTCGTAATCATTTCTTGCCATTCTCTCTCAGGAGAAAATAAGAAATGTCGTGTTCTAATATATATATATATATATATATATATATATATATATATATATATATATATATATATATATATATATATATATATATATATATACATATATATTTCTGATTGTACTTTACCTGTGGTTTTCTAATATATAGATATATTTCTCGGAGATCAACAATATCTGAGATTGTCTACGACAAGGAAGGTTGATGAAGGAGACTTCTTATCCTCTTCTCTTGCTTCTTTGCTAGTGTTGCCATACTTCTTTCCATACTGATTTGCTTGCCAAAACCTAAACGAACTCCAACTAGCTGAAAGAAACCTCGATATGGACACCCTATATAGAACATATGGCTATTTCTAAAACAAGTGGGACTTCAATAGTCTTGATGTACTCAATAATGTCTGGTGGAGTCATCTCAGGCTATTTGTTTCATTTCTATTTCAAATGAATAGTAAGGTTTACATGTTCCTATTTATTGATTACATGATGAGGACCTTTTTGTCAAGATGTTAATCATACTCAAAGATGGGGGTATGAATTAGTATAATAGTCTTCTTAATCAATTCTAAAATTTGATCGATAAATTAATATATTTTAAAATTTTGATCAATGAAATTAACGTTGTAAATAAATAAAGAGAATAAAACCAAGTAATAAGTAAAAGGTAAATAAAGATAGATAAAATAATTTATAGAGGTTCAATTTTCTTGACATATTTTTATTCCCGATTGCTACGTCATTGGTTTTCACTATTGATTTTTATTTTAACATGCGAAGATCAATTTTGTGATCAAAATATTTTCTACGTCACTAATCTTAAAAGTATATTAGTCCAATAAAATCATCAATTAGTTTTATTATCAAAATTCGGGATTCAATAGTCTTTCCCTTTTTTATGATATCAATAAATTGATAACGAAGTTTTAATAAAACTCTCATGTCTATTTGTCATTTAAAAAGTTATGATAAACTTGAACTCAAATTATCATATATCATTTTAAATGCTTATACTAAATTCATGTCGAAAGAAATTTGATCTTATCGATATTATGATTGAATCATTTAAACCCAAAAATCAATATTCAATCAAGTTACAAATTTCAAGTTATAATCATAATCATTTTAAGTTTCAAATTTCAACCATTCTTTTTATTCATGAGTCACCACTTATCCCTCTTTATTAACAACAAAAAGCATGAGTTAGTACTTCTCCTCTTTTATCATTTATATATATATATATATATATATATATATAAATATATATATATATATTTGATATCATGATATATAAAGGATTTCAATATTACGTCATTAAAGATAAGTTGAAGTTACGGATACTGAAAAGTCAATTGATGATGGGTCTTAATACGACTCTCTATCTGTATGTTATATGATGAACTTTCTTCTAACAGTCCAATTCTTACTTAAACTCAAGCACAAATGCTGTCATAATCTAATTTAGCTAAAAAATGACTAATGTTGACCATATAATATTTTGATTGACTTAACAATTTCATCTGGCATAACGTCAAAGTATTTGCATGTCTTCCAATCTTATAAGCCTTCGTTCGAACTTTTGACATATTATTTTATTTTCGACATATCACCTACTCTGATACGTTGAATTCATCATGACATCTGATCTTCCAATATGATATTCGGTCTTTCAAGTATGATGTTTGAACTTTTAGCACGAAATTTATTCTTCGACGCATCGATCGATCAATTCTTGGTTCAACGCTTGCCTCTTTGGTGATCTGAGTTTATAATCGAAATATTTCTTATGTTATTTAACTCAAAAATATATTAATCTAATAAGTTAATCAATTAATTTTATTATTAAACCATGAGATTTAGCAATTAGACAGTGCTCTGGATCTACGTTGCAGTTAAATGGTAAAGGACACTATTACATTCCACTGGCATGGTCCATCAGAGTAGGTTGGATATCTCTCAAAGAATATTGAATCTCTCTCAAAGGAGCATGATGAACTCCACAACCCATATTTAACTTCCACAACCAAAAACCAAATGCTATCAGTGTTAGAGAGATAAGCTATGATATTTACTAGTAAAGAAAGATATAGTAAGCAAATAAACCATGTTTTTGAGTTTATTTACTTCAAAAAATAAACTCACTGGTTCGTGATGCAAGAAAAGTCAGAAACCCGAGGATGAATTGACCTCCGAATGACAAGAATATTGAAGAGAAGTAGATGCTTAGTTTATATGTGGCGCTTCATCAACGAGCATGGAGCTCCTTTGTCTTCCATGTTGGCTTGGATATCTCTCAAAGGAGCATGATGAACTCAACATATCATGGCATCTACATAATATCTTGCACAACTTGGTTTTCTTAATTCAAAAGTTTATTATTATCCCTGTGGTCGATAATTGTGATTTTTCTCTACTTAGTAGTAAGCTTGATATTTCATTTTAATTTTCTAATTTATGTTGAAAAAAGTTCATATTGAGACGGATGATACGATAACTACTGACATCCTATATAAGAATAAAGAGTCTTCTTGGCATCTCATTAATATTGCTATTAGATGTATTTCTGTTCTCTTCGATTCTTTTGAGGAGATTCGGTTTTCCTTTTTCTTTTTTCCTTTTTTTTTGTGGATAAGAATAAAGTTTGCTTGCTCAATCAAATCTTTTTTTCTTTTATCTTGGGTGCTGATTTGTCTAATACTGACTGTATGAGACTTCTTGCCTAATAGCAATTTTATTTTTTTGAGATAAATATGCATGATGGAGAACATCGGATGAAATTTGATATGAACAAGTAGTCAACAACTATAGGATAATATGACTAGAAAAATAAGCAATCAGAATTCTATCATTTTTCTAGCAAACAAAATGATTCTCATCAAACTAAGAAGAATTTTGCCATATTTCATCCGCATTCAACAAAAGGTCTTTAATCCATGGATATACGAATCGGCACAAATTCGTCCATGTCCAAACTAGGTTATGGATTGGGACAGTTTAAACATGCTTTAATATGGTTTTTTCACGGTACAAAACAAATTTTTTGGTTAGGTCTATGTGAAATGGAAATGTTGATACGATATATTCGCCCACGTAACAGTCGACAGTCACGTCAGCACCAATAAAGAAGTCAAAAATACCATGGTATGTTACATCAACCTGATATTTCGGACTTAGGATAGGACGATCGCCTGCTCCCGTGTTGTCTGACGTCGTACGAGATGACGCTCGCATAGCATAGAGCCGCTTCGAAAAATTCAAAATGATGTCGTGCGCACGTAGATCCGTACAAGTCGATTGGCGCTTACATATGAGGTACAAGCCAACCGCATGAGGAGTTAACCGTCATTAACAAATCACGTAAGATCGATCTTCGTTTGTAAGTATAAAAGCTAACCCCTGACCAACACCGAGGGGGGAGCAAAAAGACTTCAAGTGCACTTAATCCCACTCAACTCTGACTTGACCTTCTGAAGGGTCAAGTCAGAAAACTCTCCTCCCGGCTCTGGCCTTTGTACAGAAACACGATGGAGAAGCAGTAGTCCGCCAAGGGAGAAATCACACTAAGTGACGGAGCTTCGACCCGACAACGTTGACCTGTTCAACTCAAGCCTCCGTGTGGACAACTGTGCACACTCGGGATCAGACTAAACCATGCTGACACGTCGATCACGGTATAAGGTTCCCCGACATGACATAATTTTATAGTGATAAAATTCTTATATATATATATATATATATATATATATATATATATATATATATATATATATATATATATATATATATATGTTCAAGAATAATTGATCAAGTTTCAAGAATAATTGGTCAAATAACGTGACTAATAGTCAACCATTCAAGTTATTTCTATCATAAGAAATATTTTTGTTTCTTGAGCAGATAGTGGTTGTACCGAAAGATTAAAACAAATCGGATTTGTGGCCACGTGCTAACATAACTACAAAATGATGTCGTGCGATTCTTTGTTCCCATTTTATCGATAAAACATTACCAAGGATTACTACGTCCATTCATTGAATACAAACCTTCTTACAAGACCACTCGTTAGTCCAAAGGTTAGAAAAACCCAAGCCAAGAAAACCAAGGCACAATACATATAAATTATATCAAATATTATAAATAATTTTCTTTCTTTTTTATGACCTTGAGGTTTGAATAGGGTGGGTGGGTAGCAAGAGTTTGTCTGAGGTCCAAGAAACCTCAAGTCATTAGTAGTAAAATTAATTAGAGTTTCGCACTAATCCCTTGATAGGACTTAGTATCAGACTAATCATTATAATGGATGCAAGATTTGTTTTAGCTGACGTCACACCAAATAATAATAATAATAATAATAACAACAACAACAATAATAATAAACATTGTATTTTTCTTCTCTCTCCCGTAAGGCTTTGCGTTTGCTTACTTCGACTTATCTCCCTGCGATCTCCCTTTCGTTGACTCCAATGGCTTCCTTCGCGGAAGCTGCGATTAGTCTTTGAGGGAGAAGAACGAATTGCTCCCCGACAGGCTTCGGTTGCTATTTCTTCTGCGTTCCGATAGCATCCCCATTCTTCCTCTCTCTCTCTCTCTCTCTCTCTCATTCCCTTTCTGACCTCTTTGTTACTTGGACAATCCCCTCTGTGTTTCCTCCTCTAACCGATCTGATCCCTTCCGAGCTTCACAAAATTTCAATCTTTTCTGATTTAAGCCCATTAAAAGGCACCCAGCTTGTTCATTTCTCTTCTTGATCGTTCTGTTGTTGGGTGACTCGGAGAAAGTGAGATTTTGCCATCCGATTCGTCTTTTTTCTCTAATATTTTCCTTTTATTCTGCCAAAATTTTGGATTTTTACTAGCATCTTAGGTGATTTCATCCATAAAAATCCCCCTTTTTTTAGCTCATCCGAAATGGGTGGCCGGTTCAGCCGGAGGCCCACCATGGTGGCGGCCCGCCAGGATAGCGGCAGCGGTGGCGGCGGCGCCCCCTCCGACGCTGGCCAGAACGGTATTCCGTACACGGCGGAGCTGAGCTACTACGAGGCGGCGTGCCGTGATGACCCTGACGTCCGGTCCTTCGATGCCACGCTACAGCGGCGCACTAGTCACGCCATCTCCACCCTCGCCCTCGGTGTCGAGCTCCGCTCCCTCTCCTTCAACACCCTCAGTGAGGTCACCGGCTGCCTCCTCGACACGAACAAGGAAGTGGTCGATGTCATCCTGGAGTCCAAGAAGGACATCTGGAAGAACCCCGAGCTCTTCGACCTCGCCAACGACTACTTCGAGTGCAGCATCCAGACCCTCGACTACTGTACCGAGCTCGAGAAGTGCCTCAAGAGAGCTCGCGATAGCCATTTGATAATTCACTTCGCTCTCCAGCACTTCGAGAATGAGAACAAGGACAAGGACAAGATGGAGATCGAAGATGGGAAAAGGAAGTACGCGATGACATTAGAGAAACTGAGACATTTTAAGGCTGCCGGAAATCCATTCACCGAAGAATTCTCTCAGGTGTTCCAATCTGTTTACAGGCAGCAGCAGCTAATGCTGCAGAAGCTGCTGCTGAGAAAGAAGAAGCTCGACAAGAAGCTGAGATCCATCAATGCATGGAGGAAGGTGTCGAACATAATCTTTGTGTCTGCTCTCGCAGCTGTCGTTATATGCTCTGTTGTAGCGGCTGCTGTAGCTGCGCCGCCCGTTGCAGCTGCCTTGGCTGCTGCATGCACCATTCCGATCGGTTCGGCTGGAAAGTGGATCAACTCACTGTTAAAGAACTACCAGAATGCTTTGGGAGAAGAGAGGGACCTTCTTTCTTCAATGCAATTTGGCACCTGCATTGCTCTGAAAGATTTGGATACCATAAGGGTGATGGTTGATAATCTGGAAATTCATTTCAATTCGCTGTCGGAAGATGCAGATTTTGCCCTCAAGGATGTGGAGGCAATGAAGTTTGCAATCGAGGAAATTAAGAGGAAGTTGGAGCAGTTTACGACGAGCATCGAGAATTTGGGAGTGCAAGTTGATCGGTGCAGCAGGGATATTAGGAAAACCAGGACAGTGGTTTTGCAAAGGATCATGAAGCACCCAATTGAGTGAGGAAAACAAAAAAAAGAACAACTTGGTAAGGCACAATAACTGCTTTAATTTTCTTCACTCGTTTACTTGGCCTGTTTGATTGATTGTAGAAATTTGATATCTTCCTCGATCATTACAATCTGCAGCCATAAACATGTTGAACTAATGTCTCTTCTTATGATGACATGAAGGGGTAAGGGGGAGATCGGATTTCTGTGTCATGCCCACTGTCCACTTATTTTAGCTTTATTTGGAACTCTACAAAGGATTTCATTCTTGCCATGAAAAGAATTGATTTTACAGTAGGGTGTATTAAACATTTTAACCCAAATTATATTGAGTTGCTGTCTACCTTATATTGAGACTTTAAATTCAATCAAAATCTTGAAAGCTCTCAGATTTCACCCGATCCAATCTACGCTACTTCATAATTTGGGGAGCCATCCTCAATGTCGAGACTTCAATTTCCTTCATTGACATCAGCATGAGTTTAAACTCTAGATGCAACTGGAAAGTCTACTTGATTTGTTGCAATATATAAGCATGGTTTCCATGCAGAATGTAGTTGTTATGTATGCTATTGCAATTGCATAAGCAACTCCTTTTACAATCTTGCTTGATAGCTCAGTAATTGAGGACCCTACTGCCTTGCTATATGAGACTTGAAGAAAACTTGGAATTTGCATCCAAGGTTTTCTCTTTGGTAAATTATCAATCTCAATTGATGACTAATGAGACTCCTCTTTCTCAGTAAATCAAGGTCTGTGATAAAGGAACATGGGTCCGAGTAAAAATATATTTGTCTAGTCAATAGATCATTTGCCTAATGATCCTCACTACATAATTAAAACCTTAATTTAAACTAACACTGGGTTTTCGTTCAGTATGGCATTCCCCTACAACTAGAGACTTTACAAACAGTCAAAGACTAGTTCTTAGAGGCCTTTGTCTTTGTCCAGAGCTTGATGTCTGTCTACAATTACAGAACATGCTGTTGTAGAGAACTCAGTGTGTCTGTGTGTGTATATATATTCCAAAATACAAATGCATTATGTCCAACTTCTAAGATCACCACATCATATTCTTCTGATTTGTGGCTTTGCAGTGGTAGATGCCGTTACTGATCAGGTAAAACTAAACCGTTAATTAATTTTCTTATATTGTTTAATTCATTGTGTGCTTGCTTAATAATATGAGAAAATCTCCATTGCAGTGATGGCATTCACTTCTCCTGCAAAAGGAGCAAGATAGTGGTTAGAAGAGAATGTTAAGGTGATAAGAGATTGTTGCTGACAGAGTTAGGGAAGGAGTCATCTTACGACATTGTTGCTGCCGACGAATGTCTATGATCGATCTTCTTTTCACCAGGAAATCCAGTGGGACTAAAAAGACCACAAACCTTATCGACAACGAAGGCATCCATCCAGCATAACATCCGAGTGATAGAAGGTCTAAATTTAGGATCTCAGCAGATCGATCGACGCGATGTGAGATTAAATGTGTTTATCACCTTGTAAAATAACAAACCAGCATAGTCTGAACTACAATAAAAATAGTACCCAAATGCCAAAGACAATATATTCAAATAGGATTTTTCCAATCAATTATTTTACATCTTAGGATGACCCTAAGTTCTTATCAGTAACTAATTTGTTGTGATTTATAATAGAAAAACAGAAGTGAGCAAGGAAAAAGAGATTAATAGATATAACTTGGAGAGATCGAGAGAGAGAGGGAAGAGTTACTTTGGGGTTCGGCATCTATGATTTAGAGGAGAAGCTTAAGCGACTTGGTAACAATCCTTCACACATTTTAGGGAAGGCTGTAATGGTTCCTCCTGCTGTCTATTATGCATGGGTGGTTGAAAGAAACACCAGTCTTCTATGAAAAGAGAGAATTTGGTCGTATGATCTTTGGGATCAAGATCAATAAATTTGCATATAAATATACACATACTAATGTTTTCTTTTATGATGATGATAAGCACTTGCTTTCCACTTGATCTTTTGCATTATATAAAGGTATATCTTGAGATTTAGTGTTCGAATATCAAATTTCATGTGGAAGTACATATTCTTTTTATACCTTTATATAATGTAAACATAATATTGTTATTGTTAGACGATACGCATGTGTTAGGCGAGCGATACACATCCTACCTTCTTATGTCGATTAGAAATACATATAACATAGAGAACATAAATGGGTATGAAAATGAAAAGAAAAAAATGATACAAATAATAAATAGCTTCTCACAATATTGTTTGAATAGTCCCAATCAATCATCAAAACAAAGAGTATGAAACCGCTTAGTGTGCCGAGCTACTTATAGAAAAAGGTAATAAGCATATTGTTCGAATAGTCTCAATCAATCATCAAAACAACGATAATGAAACCACTAGTGTGAGATTGCTA